>NC_136357.1:1372500-1522500 GCF_037039965.1 Doryrhamphus excisus | reverse complement strand
CCTTTTAGCGAGCAGACACCTGACTCGAGGCACACTTCCTGCCCCTCACTTTAATGTGTACCGTGTGGGGAACGTTCTATACCCAAAGGCCGCGGCGATCCGTTGCAGCTGAGTGCAAAACTCGTCATGCACAAATTTCCCGTGATGGCCTGGGCCGCATCAGGTTTTCCAAAAAAAAAAAACCCCAACAAAAAACACATTTATTAAAAACAAAAAAATAAAAAAAAAACTTCCAATTTTCTACAATAAAAGCTCTGATAAAACATTCCACTGTTCTCAAATATCTTACTTTTTATTTTTCTACACAAAAGATGAAAAATAAACAAACAAATCAAGAATAAAGAAAATCAAATCAGTAATAAATTAATAAATATAATAATAATAATAAAAACTTAAGAAACCACATATAGTTGGTGGGTAGACAAATTATTTTTTTCAGATTAAAATGAACAAAGCATTATTAGAGCCCTGTAGACATGACAAAACACGACTATAGTCACATTTATACTCTTTTTATTTACAACATATTGCGCAACTGCAGGGTCTTGAGACACATGCTAACTCGCTAACTAGAGAGCTAGCGACCTAAACGGTAGCCTTCAAGTTATTTCCTTTAAACTTAAATAGCCAAAAACTTACCACTTCCACACGGATAGGGAGGATATCTATTAACAGTTATTTAACCTTTAACATGAACATGAATCAAACGTAATAATTTTTTCTGGGTACATGATACCATACAGCATCCATATCAAACTAACATTAAACTTTCATATCAAGGCGGCGGCCTCAAACAAGTGTCCTGCGGGCCACATTTGGCCCGCGGGCCGCGTGTTTGAGACGCCTGCTCTACTACATTGTCCATAAAAATAATACCTCACATGCATCAAGAGGTACATGGGTCAGTTATTCCTCATACCTAATAACCGTTGCTGATTATTCATCTGAGTATCATTGTTCCGCGCTAACGATGGATCTGCGCGATTGAGCGATAGAGATGGATCCGTCGTTTTTTTTTTTTTTTGGAAAACCTGATGCGGCCCAGTCTCACCCAGACCCTAGCTCCAGTGGCCCCCAAGTAAATTGAGTTTGAGACCCCTGCTTTAGATACTCGATGACTGTAGCTTCTTTTACGTACACACACACACACACACACACACACGTTAACCGCCGTGTTCATATTGGACCACCGGTCATACGTGTACTACGTGTACCATAAAGAGGCAGGAATTGTTGAACTAAGTGAGCAAACGATGACACAATGGTTTATTTATATGTTCATCGGTTCACACAAGAAGCCCTTTCATAGCTCCAAAACAGAGCTGCAAGTGTCTGCAAGCACTTACTAGTGTGTGTGTGTGTGTGTGTGTGTGTGTGTGAGGGGGGGGGGTGTGATGGTAGGAGTTATTAGTGCGAAATCGTTCATATGTTTTAAGCCCACAGATTTAAACCCAGAATCTTGTTAGTCAGAGGCAAGCATCCGAACAACTTGCACTTTGAGATACTTCTCAAAATGAACTCCTGATCAAAATGTTAAGACCAGTTTGGGAAAAATTGTGAGAATTCCTAAGTAGCGCTTCCGAAAAATATGCAAAAGGAAGAAATGGGAGTGAGACGTAAGCAATTTATTGCAAACAAGCATTAAAGTACAATAGGTTAATTCAAGTTTAAGAGCATATTTCAAACAGCCCCCACCCCCTCAAAAAATCAAATACTAGTATGGAGTAGTTGCTTCATTCTTTTTCATCAAAGACTACTTTTTAAAAAAGAAATGGTTGATATTCCGCCTGTATCTGTCTGTCACTATAAACTTAACCCAAAAATGTTTTTAATCTCTCATTTTCAGTGATTTTTTTTTTTTGTTGTCCTTTTTTTATCCCACAGATGACAAGGAGACACTTCCTCTTGACACAAATACATATCACTAGCTTCAATACAATAAAGCTTTAAAGCAGGGGTCTCAAACTCTGGGTCTGGGCAAGGCTGGGCCACATCAGGTTTTCCAAAAAAAAACAAAAAAAAACGCATTTATTAAAAACAGAAAAATATACAAACTTTTTCAGTGCTTTGGTTCCGATTTTCTACAATAAAAGCTCTGATAAAACATTCCACTGTTCTCAAATATCTTCATCACTTCATTTTCTTCACAAAATAAGATGAAAAATAAATAAACAAATCAAGACTAAAGAAAATCAATCAATCAGTAATAAATAAATATAATAATAATAATAAAAACTTAAGAAACCACATATAGTTGGTGGGTAGACAAATGATTTTTTTCAGATTAAAATGAACAAAGCATTATTAGAGCCCTGTAGACATGACAAAACACGACTATAGTCACATTTATACTCTTTTTATTTACAACATATTGCGCAACTGCAGGGTCTTGAGACACATGCTAACTCGCAAACTAGAGAGCTAGCGACCTAAACGGTAGCCTTCGAGTTATTTCCTTTCAACTTAAATAGCCAAAAACTTACCACTTCCACACGGATAGGGAGGATAACTATTAACAGTTATTTAACCTTTAACATGAACATGAATCAAACGTAATAATTTTTTCTGGGTACATGATACCATACAGCATCCATATCAAACTTAAACATTAAACTTTCATATCAAGGCGGGGGCCTCAAACTAGTGTCCTGCGGGCCACATTTGGCCCGCGGGCCGCGTGTTTGAGACCTCTGCTTTAAAGGGTACCTGTTGTGCTTTTCCCACTTTTCTGACCTATAAAAGTATTTAGAATGTTGTATTTTCATGTTACACGATGCCAAAGTTGCTGACAATAAGTTTTGCGCATTTGGAAGTGAGCCCTGAAAGAGGTTTGGGATGGCTCAAAATGCTCGGTTTCAGAGGGCGTTGCAAAACTGTTCCTTTGTGATGTCACAGAGGGTGGTTGTTTGCTGTACAGTCAGTGCCCTCCCCCAGGCTCCGCCTCTCTGTAAAGTTACGGATTCAATAAAAAACAGACCATTTTGGAAATCCAAGGAAATACAGATTCTGAACGATCTAGAAAGTTTTCTGTGATGGTTATTTTGTGTAGCTGCTCTATAGGAGTCAATACAAAGGGTTGAAAAATGAGCATAATAGGTCACGGGTAGGTTTATGTTTTGGATCAAACTAAAATGTCCAACTCTATAACTTAGTATGTTCTGTTCTTGTTGCAGAAATACTGCAGTCTGATAGACCCAACCTGAGGAGGACACAAAGTGAGGAGACGCCCAGTGCTGCTGGATCTCACACCCGGTTAGAAAACTTTCATATACATATACATATACATATACATATACATATACATATACATATACATGTACTGCAGTGACGGCTGCTCATTGGGGTAATATGATTTTATCATCACATTTGCCATGATGGCTGGACTAACCTCCATCCATGGTAATGGTAATGGTAATGGTAATGGTAATGGTAATGGTAATGGTTTTATTTCATTTGAACATGCATCAGATTCCAATTGAGTGCATCCCATAATCAGTTCCCAGTTCCACATGTCCAAAAGGAGTAGGAATAAGCAAACCTTATTAAATCCTACCCCTCCATCTGGTACTTAGCAGTTCTGTTACATTTGTTCACTTCCTGCTTTCCTAATATAGTTTAAGTTTTTTATTTTAAATTTTTAAATGTTGTAATTTTTTGTCCCGTACCGAAGTACAAGGTGATACGGTTTAATGAACCAATCATCAAACAAAACTCAGTAAAGCTGGGATTATGTTGTTTACTTAGTAAAGTAGTAGTAAAGTAGCTGTAGAATTGAATCACTGTGAAATAATAAAGTGACGTTTTTTTTTGTTTTTTTTTTGCCGGCTTATCCCTTCAAGGTCTCACCCCCTCGCTGTGAGCTTCCATGTGCTGAAGCGACAGCTTCAATGGCGTTTTGCCATGGTGTCCTTGCTGCACATCAATGCTCAACATACTCGCCACATGAGAGGCATTTTAGCGCACCTTTTGTGCAGTTTTAACTCTCCGCATTTAAGTTTGCTCAAAGCGGAGAAGCGCTGATCACCTTTCTTTCTTTCTTTCTTTCTTTCATTCATTCATACCTTCATTCATTCCTTTTTCATGGGAGTCACTTGTTCAACTTCTTCTTGACGTAACAGGTACCAAGTGAGCGGCTCTCAGGGCAGCTCCCCACGCTGCTCCAGAGGGGTGTCTTTAACTCACGACGAAATGAATCAGGAGCAACCTTCCGACCCAGGCTCCTCTGGTCATCATCGGTCATCCACAAGCCCCGGAAACAGTACAGGTACGCATCATGCCACGTGTATGTCAGGTTCAAACCCCTGTGACACTTTTAAAA
Organism: Doryrhamphus excisus; assembly: GCF_037039965.1. Lineage (NCBI taxonomy): Eukaryota > Metazoa > Chordata > Actinopteri > Syngnathiformes > Syngnathidae > Doryrhamphus > Doryrhamphus excisus. The sequence goes on along the minus strand of NC_136357.1, from coordinate 1,518,182 downwards.
ACACTTAAATACAGCAGAGACAGACAACAATATTCAAAGTTACTCGCAGCCAGGAGAGCGAGGACAATATGCAGTTCACGCTCCTCTCTTTTTATTCTTTTTTGGGGGTCCCTACTACATGGTCGTGCAACTCTAAGGGGGGGGGAGAAGGCAGTTGCACGAGCTGTATTTGTTTGTCTATGTGTATGTGTATATGTGAGAGTAATTACTTTTATTATTTTATGAGTTCTTATCTTGACACATTCTTGCGGGGTTAGCATGAACATCTGCAGGGTTGCTCTTGCCGCATCCAGGCACCTCCAGGACCTGGGGGTCCCTAGGGGGTCTCTGATCAGGGTCACGGGAACCCTCTTCAGCACATTCAAACACTCTTTCTATTGTCTAAGCAAATGGATATAAGGGTGATAACTAACGCTATAATAATTCTATCTACATCAGGGGTCTCAAACTCAATTTACTTGGGGGCCACTGGAGCTAGGGTCTGGGCGAGACTGGGCCGCATCAGGTTTTCAAAAAAAACAAAACAAAAAAAAACGCATTTATTAAAAACAGAAAAATGAATAAACTTTGCTTTGGTTCCGATTTTCTACAATAAAAGCTCTGATAAAACATTCCACTGTTCTCAAATATCATAATTTTTATTTTTCTACACAAAATAAGATGAAAAATAAATAAACAAATCAAGAATAAAGAAAATCAATCAATCAGTAATAAATAAATATAATAATAACAATAAAACGCAAATAATAAAAACTTAAGAAACCACATATAGTTGGTGGGTAGACAAATGATTTTTTTCAGATTAAAATGAACAAAGCATTATTAGAGCCCTGTAGACATGACAAAACACGACTATAGTCACATTTATACTCTTTTTATTTACAACATATTGCGCAACTGCAGGGTCTTGAGACACATGCTAACTCGCAAACTAGAGAGCTAGCGACCTAAACGGTAGCCTTCAAGTTATTTCCTTTCAACTTAAATAGCCAAAAACTTACCACTTCCACACGGATAGGGAGGATAACTATTAACAGTTATTTAACCTTTAACATGAACATTAATCAAACGTAATAATTTTTTCTGGGTACATGATACCATACAGCATCCATATCAAACTTTAACATTAAACTTTCATATCAAGGCGGGGGGCCTCAAACTAGTGGCCGGGCGTTTGAGACCCCTGATCTACATTTTTATTCTGCCAATGTAACAAAGAGATATTGCAAACTAACTAGCATACACAGTGACTGCAGTACGTAGTCTGTATTGAAGTTGCTGATGGACGCTGTCCAATGAGGTTGGCGTCTGCGTAACAACAACAAAATTGTGCCGTCTCAGATAAAGTTGAGTTGACGTCCAACGGTCTGGAAACCAACCCGGTCCGTCACACGCCGCCTGCGTCCTCTCAACCAGGGCGAGCCCAGGCGACCAGCGGCAGCACCCCCAGTCTAGACCAGCAGGATGGCCAGGGTTCAGTCACCCCAGCAGAGCTCGGCCCGGCCGCCACTTTCAGCGCAGAACAGGCCGGCAACAGCAGCACAGAAAACCACTCGGAGTCCCTCCCAGCTGGGTGAAAAATTATTATTAAGAAAAAGATTATGCTTTTGTGCATATAAATATTAAGCGCAGGTCATCTCATGTAACACAAACTTTGTTGCTAATCTTTTTAACGTATTTTGGCTCGTCAGTCACGGTCACAGCTTCGCTTCCACATCTGATTGTTCTTTGCGTTCTCTCCAGCTGGGAGCAGAGAGTACTTCCTCACGGCAGAGTTTACTACGTGGACCACAACACCAAGACCACAACATGGGAGAGGCCGCTGCCACCAGGGTATGTCATCAAGTAAATCATCAATCAGACATTCAAGCCCGTGAAAACATCTTCCTTAAACTTCCATCTTCCTTAATGCTACGTTCACACCGACGCCGAATCGATGGCGAATTAAATCGGCGAGCAAAGCGTAACAAAGCTTAATGAAAGCGTAAAGACCGTAATACAGCGTAAGAAAGGTTTGAGCAATTCGGGACATTCAGCAAGAGCGCCAAAATTTTTTAAACTGTTTAAAAATTAAACTTAAGACCCTTAAACCCAGGGGAGACCGAGCCTTTTCTGTGGTTGGCCCCAAGCTATGGAACTCTGTCCCCTCCCAAGTAAAAAAGGCCCCCCAACATCGAAAGCTTTAAGTCTCGTCTTAAAACCCACTTTTATTCTCTGGAGTGAATTCTTGTTCTTCTTGTTTTTAATATTTTAATATCTATTTTACTATTTTATTTCTTAAATGATCTTTGAGTTTTGGACTATTACTTTTTATTTTACTAGTCTGTGCAGCACTTTGGAAACTCTGTTTATAAAATGTGCGATATCAATAAAGTGGATTGGATAGGAAACATCAGATCAGAACAGTGGCGCTTTCCCATTTTTACTCCTTTGTTTTGACTCTTTGCGGGCCACTTGGATTTAAGTCCCAGTCCAGACCACTTCCCAGGATGAGAGTGAGATATAAATAGATTTCTAGGTAACGGCATTGGCAGCTGCTGACATCGACGCACTTGACGAATCACGAATGGTTATCATCACTGTGAAAGTCAGTCTGGGGAAGGCGGGCTTTGTCTTTCAGCATCAATAGACTGTTGATGTAGCATTTAGCCCAGTTTTGGTCACTTTTGACATTTGACTTATATGTATATATATATATTTTTTTTAAATAAGAGCAATAATCTGCTACAATGTGGAATGATCACATCCCCAATTTGAATCTCCAGTTTCCACTGCCTGTGAAATCTACATCCCATAGCATATTGTCCTGCCAAGTTAGTTATTTTCATGAATCACGAGGGTCGCAGGGGGGGGGGGGGATGCTGGAGCCTATCCCAGCTGTCTTTGGGCGAGAGGCAGGGTCCACCCTGGACTGGTCGCCGGCCAATCACAGGGCACATAGTATAGACAAACAACCATTCACACTCCCATTCATACCTATGGACAATTTGGAGTGGCATGTTAGCATGTTAGCTAGCATGTTTTTGGAATGTGGGAGGAAACCGGAGAGGCGGGGTACACCCTGGACTGGTCGCCGGCCAATCCCAGGGCACATATAGACAAACAACCATTCACACTCACATTCATACCTATGGACAATTTGGAGTGGCATGTTAGCTAGCATGTTTTTGGTATGTGGGAGGAAACCGGAGAGGCGGGGTACACCCTGGACTGGTCGCCAGCCAATCACAGGGCACATAGTATAGACAAACAACCATTCACACTCACATTCATACCTATGGACAATTTGGAGTGGCATGTTAGCATGTTAGCTAGCATGTTTTTGGAATGTGGAAGGAAACCGGAGAGGCGGGGTACACCCTGGACTGGTGGCCGGCCAATCCCAGGGCACATATAGACAAACAACCATTCACACTCACATTCATACCTATGGACAATTTGGAGTGGCTAATTAACCTAGCATGTTTTTGGAATGTGGGAGGAAACCGGAGTACCCGGAGAAAACCCACGCATGCACAGGAAGAACATGCAAACTCCACACAGAGATAACCGATGGTGGAATTGAACTCGGGTTTCCTAGCTGTGAGGTCTGCGCGCTAACCACTCGTCCACCGTGCCGCCCCACAATGTCTCTAATTATTTCAAAAAGCATATTTAGAATGTGGTAACCAGGTTTTCTATGCTCTTACTAACCAAAATATTCCATGTATAAGTAAGAGGTGTGACTGTATGTCATTCTATGAACTATAACAACAGTAGGCCAACTTGGTAGCTAGCAACTACCAAGCTAGTTAGCTACTTTTTCGTCATACGTTAGAAATAAACAAGCAAATAAATCAATTATCAATCACTGCTTTTGCGTATTTTCCCTGCACTTGAGCAGCATTGTTGAAGTCAAGCATCCCACTCGCAAAACAAATAACTGGACATCTTCTCCTCCTCAGCTGGGAAAAGCGTTTGGACCAACGAGGCAGGTTCTACTATGTGGACCACAACACCAGAACCACCACGTGGCAGAGGCCCACCGCCGAGTCTGTGAGAAACTATCAACAGTGGCAGAGCCAACGCAGCCAGCTGCAGGGCGCCATGCATCAGTTCAGCCAGCGCTTCCTTTACCAGGTAGTCCACATCATTGCTTAACACCCTGGAGCCTGCTGTGTACCGTATGATCAATCCGAGTATTTACCACTGAACTGGAGCCCGTTCAACACTGCTCATAGTTTGAATTCTAAACGACCGACCTTCTCGGCATTCAAATTTTACACATCAAACAGTGTCAGGGTTAAATTGGGTTCTACCTACTTTGGTCTCCTCCTCCTTTTCCAAGTGTGTGAGAAAAGCTGTTGATGCTGATAATACTTATTTCTAGCCCAGATGTGTGCCAACACACACTCATACTCCAGTTGTGAGATCACCTTCTTACAATAAGACTCACAACTTCAAAGCACAAATCGGATTTATGTGAATCATTTTCAAAAATCCCAAAAGTTTTTTTTGTTTTTTTTTTTTTAGTGCGAGTGCAGGCAGATGTTTTCACAGGACTTTTGGGTCAGATGCTATTTTTAGTCTTTATCACAACTGGCCTATTGTCCTTGCCCTAAGTGTGTGTGTGTGTGTGTGTGTTTGCACAGTAATTGCGTTTGTTCAGGAACCCTCGCGAAAGCCGCCTCTGGCTCATTAACTGCTGTTTCCTGTCTTCCTCCTCCTACTCCTCCTCTCTCTTGGTTCACCTATATTCCATTTAAATCAGGGGTCTCAAACTCAATTTACTTGGGGGCCACTGGAGCTAGGGTCTGGGTGAGACTGGGACGCATCAGGTTTTCCAAATTCCAAAAAACAGAAAAATATACAAACTTTTTCAGTGCTTTGGTTCCGATTTTCTACAATAAAAGCTCTGATAAAACATTCCACTGTTCTCAAATATCTTAATTTTTATTTTTCTGCACAAAATAAGATGAAAAATAAATAAACAAATCAAGAATAAAGAAAATTAATCAATCAGTAATAAATAAATATAATAATAATAAAAAGCAAATAATAAAAACTTAAGAAACCACATATAGTTGGTGGGTAGACAAATTATGTTTTTCAGATTAAAATGAACAAAGCATTATTAGAGCCCTGTAGACATGACAAAACACGACTATAGTCACATTTATACTCTTTTTATTTACAACATATTGCGCAACTGCAGGGTCTTGAGACACATGCTAACTCGCAAACTAGAGAGCTAGCGACCTAAACGGTAGCCTTCAAGTTATTTCCTTTAAACTTAAATAGCCAAAAACTTACCACTTCCACACGGATAGGGAGGATAACTATTAACAGTTATTTAACCTTTAACATGAACATGAATCAAACGTAATAATTTTTTCTGGGTACATGATACCATACAGCATCCATATCAAACTTGCGCGGGCCGCACTAACATTAAACTTTCATATCAAAGCGGGGGCCTCAAACTAGTGTCCTGCGGGCCACATTTGGCCCGTGGGCTGCGTGTTTGAGACCCCTGATTTAAATACTTTTGTTCTGTGTTTTGCTTTCTTTAATCCTGCATCCTAAAAGTTTCTGGGAATGACACAAATATTGATTTTTTTTCCCCACCATTTATTTTTTCCCCCCACAATTTGCATATACTTCGGAGTGTTATGAAGTCCCTCTTTGTCATGAAAATGAACTTAGAGGCACCACACAAATTGGGCTAAAATATTCATCAGCGCATACCTAATGAGGTGTTTGCCTCTCAGGCCATGTCAACAAACAAAAAAAAAGTCTCAAGCACATGTGCAAACAATGGCCGCTTTCGGTTTTGATTTCATTTACACGCCACGCCACGGCACGCCAAGAGGCGTCGACAAACACGGATTCCGCTGTGGTTGAAATAAACGACTGAATGTCATGTTGGCTAACATTTGCATTAGTATGACGTACACGTTGTGCACTGGCACCAGTGTTTTTAGATCTATAATATGATTTCTTTTTTCACCGTCACATTCCTGAAAACTTTATTCTTTCTTTTTCCTTTTTATTCTGTCTTTTATTCCTGTTTCTACTAGCAGTCTCACTCCGTCGGAAATGTTGTTGAGGCGAGGAATGGCGAGCGCCAGGATGAAGTCATCATGTCTTTAATATCGTTACATTCTCCTCTGACCTTTTTTAGTCACTTGCATCCATAAGGGTGGGGCGTTGAGACATAGATTGCTCTCTCTCGCTCTCTCTCTCTTTCTCGCTCACTCAATGCGAGCAAACACACACACACACACACACACACACACACATGTGCCCACTGTTATGTCTTTTCCCGACACCCTCAAAATTTCCATGACCTTTTTAAATGGGAGCCGTTTCTGTTCAGGAAACGCGGTATAATGTTGACGTTGGGTAAATAACACCCGCTTCTCGGGGAAATAATCTGCGCTTTTGTGGCGCAAAAAAACAGCTTTGGGTCGTATTTGCTTCACTTGGAACGGGAACGTCAGACCCGTGTTCACTGTGTGCCGAATTGCTGTTGTGGGTATGATCACGGGATATTGACAAAACTGATACTATACGATAATATGATAATCGATACGCTGACTCAAGTCCTCACATGCATACACACTGTTTAACTATTGAATTTCACTCACAATTTCACAATTGCCAGCACTGGAAAGACTCTAGAAATAATCCATAAAGACTCATCATTTAATCATTAAATGATTACTTATTAATTAATGCGATCGCTGCTCTGCGAGTAGATGAAAAAATGTGAACGTGACCATGTAGAAAGAGGAATGCCATGCTTTTGTGTAAATCTTATTAATAAGATAAGACTGTTTTTAGTGTATTTAATTTTAAAAAATATATGATTTGGGGTGGTTAGCACGCAGGCCTCACAGCTAGGAGACCCGCGTTCAATCCCACCCTCGGTTATCTCTGTGTGGAGTTTTGCATGTTCTCCCCGTGCATGCGTGGGTTTTCTTCCGGGTACTCCGGTTTCCTCCCACATTCCAAAAACATGCTAGGTTAATTGGCTAACTCCAAATTGTCCATAGGTATGAATGTGAGTGTGAATGGTTGTTTGTCTATATGTGCCCTGGGATTGGCTGGTGACCAGTCTCACCCGAAGACAGCTGGGATAGGCTCCAGCACCCCCCGCGACCCTCGTGAGGTAGAAAAATGAATGAATGAAAAATATGATTTGGGGCAGCTGCATGGCGGTGAAGTGGTTAGTACTCAGGCCTCACAGCTAGGAGACCTGAGTTCAATTCTACTCTCGGCCATCTCTCCGGGTTTTCTCCGGGCACTCCGGCTTCCTTTCCAAAAACATGCTAGGTTAATTAGCGACTCCAAATTGTCCATAGGTATGAATGTGAGTGTGAATGGTTGTTTGTCTATATGTGCCCTGGGATTGGCTGGCCACCAGTCCAGGGTGGACCCCGCCTCTTGCCCCAAAACAGCTGGGATAGGCTCCAGCACCCCCGCAACCCTATTGAGGATAAGCGGTAGAAAATGAATGAATGAATGAAAAATATGATTTGGGGCTGCATGGCGGACAAGTGGTTAGCACGCAGGCCTCACAGCTAGGACACCTGAGTTCAATTCTACTCTCGGCCATCTCTCCCGAGTTTTCTCCGGGCACTCCGGCTTCCTTTCCAAAAACATGCTAGGTTAATTAGCGACTCCAAATTGTCCATAGGTATGAATGTGAGTGTGAATGGTTGTTTGTCTATATGTGCCCTGGGATTGGCTGGCCACCAGTCCAGGGTGTACCCCGCCTCTTGCCCCAAGACAGCTGGGATAGGCTCCAGCACCCTCGCAACCCTATTGAAGATAAGCGACAGAAAATGAATGAAAAATATGATTTGGGGCTGCTGCTGCATGGCGGACAAGTGGTTAGCACGCAGGCCTCACAGCTAGGAGACCCGAGTTCAATTCCACTCGCGGCCATCTCTGTGTGGAGTTTGCATGTTCTCCCCGGTTTTCTCCGGGTGCTCCGGCTTCCTTTCCAAAAACATGCTAGGTTAATTAGCCGCTCCAAATTGTCCATAGATATGAATGTGAGTGTGAATGGTTGTTTGTCTATATGTGCCCTGTGATTGGCTGGCCTCCAGTCCAGAGTGTACCCCGCCTCTCGCTTGAAGACAGCTGTGATAGGCTCCAGCACCACTCGTGAGGATAAGCGGTAGAAAATGAATGAATGAATGATTTGGGGCGTTATAGGAAACAAAGTAAAAGTACAATGGTCGGGGAAAGATGAGTAAATATTTAGGTTGAAAGACAAGAGGAGGTTTTTTTCATGCCATCAGTGCCTACTAATACCTTACAAGCCACTTTTTAGCAGTATTCCACTGAGTGGATAACCAGTAAATGTTTGCCGTGCACAAACTTTCCACTTCTTGGCACACACATACTCTTTTTCTGTGTGTGTGTGTGTGTGTGTGTGTGTGTATGTATATGATTGCAGGCTGAGTAAACCCCATAGTGGTCCAGACTGGAGCTGAATAAAGGTGCCCTTTGTGAAGCCTTGGGGTGTGTTGAGGAGGCGGAGTGGGTGGGGCGAGGCCCATCCAGTCTAGAACAAGCATGAATGTTCCCTCAGTTCGCTCAGACATCGCACTTCCCTGACTACTTTCACAGCAGCGCTAGAAGATGTGGGTTAAGGAGGGGGCGGCGGGGCCAAGGTGGAGGGAGCGTGGCGTGGAGCAGGGTGCCGAGCGGGAAGCGCGGGGGTGGGGTTTATACCCGGTCGAGAGAGCTCATTGGAACAGCGGTGTTGTTTTTATCCTCCTACCGACCGAGCGAGCATGTAGATTTTGGAAGGGACACTTGCTGCTCGTGGACCAGCTCCCTCAGTCGGCCCGGACCACGGCACCGGGGAAGAGGCCTGGTCGCACTCTTAAGCATTCCCACACCCGATTTAGCCGTGGACGTCCCCTCAGTTGGCACTCCGATGTGCAGTGGGGGAACTCCGGGAATACCGGAACGGCTTATTGAGTGAGTTTGACACCTTTTCTAATTGTTTGCGGCGCCTTCTTCTTCGTCTTCTTCTTCACTGAAAAAAAAAACATGGACGGACAGGAGATGCCGCAGCGTGCCTATTTAATTGACTCGTCTTATTATGGGGTGCAATTGGTTCCGCAGCTTCATCTTTGTGTTTCTCCCTCAGCCGTCCGGTGCGCCGGTGGAAAACGACCCCCTGGGCCCGCTGCCTCCCGGATGGGGTAAGTTCCTCCTTCACCGTCATTTACGTGTTTGGGATTTAAATACCGTCGCAGTTTAATATAACCGAGACGCCTTCGTGCTTCCAATTTCACTCACTCTATGTCACTCGTTTTTCCGAAAGAAAATAATAAATGATCCTGTTTTGTGGTCCAATAGGGCCTATCATTAGTGAAAACATTTGCATGTTATGATATGTGGTCGCTAATATCGTAATCTTGGGTGAGACATGCAAACACCAGACTTGATCACCAAAACAACAGGCTTTTGTTGCAGGTTCGAATGATCTCGCTACAAGCACAATAACCCTAACATTGGCTTATTGGCTAATAGGAACTGGAGCGGTAATAGGATTGGAAAAGTCACTAATGGGTGTTATTTCATGCCAAGGGACGGAAAAGTATATTTACAAGATTGTAAACAGTTTTTTTAATGCTCTGACTATAAAAATATTCAATTTCTGAATAAAATTCACCTATCACGGTCGGGTCTGGAACCAATTAACCGTAATAAAGTAGTTTTTTGCTGGGTTGCTCGTTTTCAGCGTTAAAAATGGTGTCCAAATTTTGTCATCGTAGTCTCTCGTGAATCGTGAACTCTCCGATTGATTTATTCCATTTGATTTATATGGCATCGATTCTTTGGTGGGGGGGGCACTTGACACATGGAGCAGGACTAGAACAACCCTCCTTGTACATTAAGAAGAACCAACTGAACCCCGCGTGAGCAAGCACTTTGGGATGAACTCCCTCATCTTGAACGATGGGGCGACCGATGGGGTTGAGGGACAGGGGCATCGGGTGGAGGGGTTGAGCAATCGGGGGAGGGCCGAGCGATCAGTGGGCACAACAACACTTCTCACAACATTAGTAAATACGTTCCGGCGAAAGTGATATTGGACGTTGAATCTAAAAGACGCCGTATGATTTCGGTACATTTAAAGTATGCCTCCCCTGTATTGACGTTAAATTTTCATATTACAAAATACCATCTATAAACAGACACAAATTCAGGGATTACTTTATTTCATATGAAAAGTTAATAGAATAAATATTTCAGTTATTTAATTTCATATAATTAAAATAAAAAAAAAATATATATATATAAATAAAATTATATATTATAACACAAAATTATGTAATACGTCATAATTATACACAGTATTTTCTGGACTATAAGTTGCACAAGGCCGAAAATGCATAATTAGGTATAAAAAAACATACATAAGTGTCGCATTTTTTGCGGGTAATTTATTTTCCAAACTACTCGACCAAAACAGACATTACGTCCTCTTGGAAGGCAAGTTCTAACATTAATAAAATAATATAGAACAGGCTGAATAGGTGTAAGATATGCTAACACAATGCTTATTCAGCTACACAAAAAATAAACATGAACAGAAAAGGTGTCCAGTGTTTATGGAACATAAACACTTTTTTCATTTAGAAGTCGCTCTGGAGTATAAGTCGCAGGAACCGCCAACCTATGAAAAAAAAGTGCCACTTATAGTCCGGAAAATACGGTAATCATTCATTCGTTTTCTATACTGCTTATCCTCACGAGGGCCAGGCATGCCGGAGCCTATCCTAGCTGTCTTTGTAAGTAATATAAAACTTTTAATTGTGGAAAAATAACTTTACTGGACAAATAAATTACTGCAAAATCCAGTTGTAACAATGTAATATAATGATGTCAATCAGAAAGACATCATGCCAACTATCCACGTCTTACATTGAAAAACAATGAAAACCAAGACAGTTTTGACACTTCCTTTTTTGGCATACACTTTCTGGAACTAGAACTAACACAAGGGAGGGAGGTGGGGTGGCGTGGGGGGGGGGGGGTCAAGTGAGTGGCGGTGGAGACCGCTGGTGAGGTTTTGCAATTTGAGCACTATGGTTGGTGAATGCTCCACACACTCCTGCTAATGAGAAAAAGATGTCAGCATGATGGCGGGAGTAGGATGGGGGGTGGGGGGGGGGGCACATTTGCCACTTTCTCGCCGACCCCTGCTCCATCACGCCAATATGTTCACAATTCTGCTCTTTGTTCAAAAGCGTAACCTTTTATAAGCGATAACGAAATTGAATCCCCCGCTTGGACTAGTTTTGGTCTCTCCCATAGACTGCAGTACAACCCCCCCATCCCTGTTACACACAAACCCAGTCTCACCCCCCCCCCCCCCCCCCCCCCCCCGGGATATTTGGATCAAGCCACCGTGAAATGCCACACTGATGTGACGCTCCTCTGTAGCATGGCAGTGTTTTTTTTTTTTTTGTTTTGTTTTTTTTTCTTCTTTGACCTTTTTTGTTGTTTGTGTTTGCAGAGAAGCGTCAGGATAATGGCAGAATGTACTTTGTCAACCACAACACGCGAACCACACAGTGGGACGACCCACGGACCCAAGGGTAAGCCTCTATAAACCACTAAGTCGGGGTAGTCTGAACTTTTTCCACTGAGAGCGCGTATACAGAAAAACCGTCGGGTGCGGACCACTGAGATAGTCTTCTCATATGAACTCATTCAACTTGTCGGGACAATATTATTTGTTATTGGACTTAAAAGTTCTGATTTTGTCTGGTATTAGTTAGGTAATTATACGCTAACATATTTGTATTTATATAACAAATGTGCCACATGCTTATCACCTGATTCAAACTAGTCTTGGGTGTCCAGGCATGCGAGTCTGCCCAGCGTTGTCTCCGTGCCTCACAGGAGGAGGAGATCACCCCTTTCCCTCCACTAAAGGTCAATCCAATTATTATTTTTGGCAACTTTATCGACTTTTTGATGGCTTTTTACACACTTGGAAACTAAAATAGACAATCCATAAACAATAAAAACTAAAATTTCTTTATTTTTATTGAAGTGTGGCATTAATAGTTCCAGCTTGCAGTCCCGTTCCTCGTCTTTACCGAACAATGGCGGCACACTGCTTTTGTATTATCGCTTGTCTTTGTCCCAACAGAAGAGGCTTGAATTTTGATTCCATATATTGTTAAACACCTAATAATTTCCTGCTCTTGGCTCTGGCTGTTAAAAAAAAAAATAATAATAATAATATCCTCATGAAAAATGAAAGGATGCAACTATAAAAGAAGTTATAGTAATATTATGACGGGGAAAAAACATTTTCACCTATACATTTTACCTATATCAAAAAGCTATCATATTTTTCATTCATTCATTTTCTACCGCTTATCCTCAATAGGGTTGCGAGGGTGCTGGAGCCAATCCCAGCTGTCTTCGGGCGAGAGGCGGGGTACACCCTGGACTGGTGGCCAGCCAATCACAGGGCACATATAGACAAACAACCATTCACACTCACATTCATACCTATGGACAATTTGGAGTGGCTAATTAACCTAGCATGTTTTTGGAACGTGGGAGGAAACCGGAGTACCCGGAGAAAACCCACGCATGCACGGGGAGAACATGCAAACTCCACACAGAGAGATGGCCGCGGGTGGAATTGAACCCTCGGAGAAAACCCACGCATGCATTCTTACAAAAAACACTAAACTCATCACGCACCAACTTAACACTGAAGAGGTATAATTAAACCAGCTCAACCGAATCATTCATTTTCTACCACTTATCCTCACCAGGGTCGCGGGGAGAACATGCAAGCTCCACACAGAGATGTGGATCTATGTATGATATATGAAATATATATGATATATGACATTCATGAATTGACATCCGTCTTGTTAAAACGACAAGGCGGGCTTGGCGACGTGTTGCTTTCCTCCCCCTTTTGGAGCTGGCACCGTGCTCACACGCATCTCCCTGTTGCAGGATGATCAAGGAGCACCCCTTGCCCCCGGGCTGGGAGATGAAGTACACCGCCGAGGGTGTCCGATATTTTGTGGACCACAACTCGCGCACTACCACCTTTAAAGACCCCCGACCTGGGTTTGAGTCTGGGTAAATATTCTTTGAAGCGCTTCCTGCACGCATGTCATTCAAGCCAAACACACATGAACTGCTCTCTGCAATGTAACCCGTCGGTGTTATTTATGGATGGGTTACATTGCTTGGACTGTACCAACTGGACATTTTCTATCAATTTATTTACAAATACTTTTGTTTTTCCGCTCACATTAACAACGTACATTAGCACATTAGGCTTAAAGTTACCCTTAGCATTGTCATTCGGGATAAAGTCGGAGTAGAACTGCTGCTCCATTAGGATGCCTCCCGGACACCTCCCTGAGGATGTATCCAGCCGACCGGTAGGAAGCCTCCGGGAAGACCTAGGACACATTTGAGAATCTAAGTCTGGCTTGGGAACGCCTCGGTATCCGCCATTGTTCAGTAGAGACCTGGAACAGAACAAAAAAGCTGGAACTACTAATGCTACACTTCCACCCAAAAGATGCGGTTTTGGAGTTCAAAACTCGCCTGCCTAAAAATGTTGCACACATCCCGTGTGTATCTATCTGTGCATCGTGAAAGCTTCTCCCCAGCCGATTGGACAGTAATGCATACGGGCGTGGTCCTCTCGGTGATATGTCACACGCACGTTTGAATTTGCTTCAATCCTTGCTAAAATAGATTGCCGGTCAGTGGGCAACTTCACAGTTTGGGAATTTATATACTCGACTGAACTCTGCCAAATTATGAACCCAGAGCAATATACACCTTGTTCCTGGCACCGCTTCATTCTCAGCCCCCCCGATGCTGACAAGGCACATATCCAGTCAGTGCAGTCAGTGGGTGGAGTTTATACTAACACAGCTGCACAACTTCCTGTGTCTTTTTTTGAGGCGTACACGTTATTGGATTCCACTACAATCGGGAGGGCAGGTGGGAATTCCATGTTTAAAGCAACTCTCTTGACACTTTCCGTTTCGGTTTTTCAGAGTCACATGTGCTCTGGAGTGTGTTTGTCAATGACGACATCTTGACATTTATGAATTCCATTCTTTTTTTTAACAGTTTTTTTGCTGTCACGTCTTGTGTCTGTGCAGGTCCCGGCAGGGTGGATCACCTGGCGCCTATGATCGCAGCTTCAGGTGGAAATACCACCAGTTCCGTTTCCTGTGCCATGTAAGTGTGTGCACTATTGCTTGTTTGCACTTGTTGGGGCCGGCCTTTTTACAGGGTAAAAAAAATGAGTCTATGAGTCTCGGGGACAGTTTACAATTCAATTCAAACAGGAGTAGATACTAGCATGAAGAGATCGATTAGCAGCCAACAAAGTTCAATGAGACGTCAAAGACGTGGTACGTCTTCGGGTCACCAGCCAATCACAGGGCACATATAGACAAACAACCATTCACAACCTACCTACCTTCCTACCTACCCACTTACCTACCTACCTACCTTCCTTCCTACCTACCTACCCACCTACCTACCTTCCTACCTACCCACTTACCTACCTACCTACCTACCTACCCACCTACCTACCCACCTACCTCCCTACCTTCCTACCTACTTACCCACCTACCTACCTACCTACCTACCTACCTACCCTCCTACCTACCTACCCTCCTACCTACCTTCCTACCTACCCACCTACCTTCCTACCTACCCACCTACCCACCTACCTTCCTACCTACTCACCTATCTTCCTACCTACCCACCTACCTTCCTACCTACCCACCTACCTTCCTACCTACTTACCCACCTACCTTCCTACCTACTTACCCACCTACCTTCCTACCTACCTACCCTCCTACCTACCTTCCTACCTACCCACCTACCTTCCTACCTACCCACCTACCTTCCTACCTACTTACCCACCTACCTTCCTACCTACTTACCCACCTACCTTCCTACCTCCCTACCTCCCTACCTTCCTACCTACTTACCCACCTACCTTCCTACGTCCCTACCTCCCTACCTTCCTACCTACTTACCCACCTACCTTCCTACCTACCTACCTACCTTCCTACCTACCCACCTACCTTCCTACCTCCCTACCTTCCTACCTACTTACCTCCCTATCTTCCTACCTATTTACCCACCTACCTACCTACCTTCCTACCTACCCACCTACCTTCCTACCTACTCACCTACCTACCCTCCTACCTTCCTACCTACCCTCCTACCTTCCTACCTACCCACCTACCTTCCTACCTACCCACCTACCTTCCTTCCTACCTACCCACCTACCCACCTACCTACCTACCTACCTAACCCTACCTTCCTACCTACCCACCTACCTACCTAACCCTACCTAACCCTACCTACCCACCTACCTTCCTACCTTCCTACCCACCCAGAGACATCAAAGACGTGGTACGATGGATGTAAACAATATGTACATTCATTTTCTACCGCTTATCCTCACGAGGCTGTTTTTGGGTTGCCAGCCAATCCCAGGGCACATATAGACAAACAACCATTCACACTCACATTCATACCTATGGACAATTTGGAGTGGCTAATTAACCTAGCATGTTTTTGGAATGTGGGAGGAAACCAGAGTACCCGGAGAAAACCCACGCATGCACGGGGAGAACATGCAAACTCCACACAGAGATGCCCGAGGGTGGAATTGAACCCCGGTCTCCTAGCTGTGAGGTCTGCGTGCTAACCACTCAACCTCCGTGCAGCCCATGTTCTTCTTTATTTGTGAAAATAAAGAAGAACACTGAGAAATATCAATACTGGTATCCCGCTTGACATCGATACTGTTGATATTTGGATCGATCCACTCACCCCCTGTAGGGTGTGCACAGCCTCTCATGACAACGATAACTATATGCTTTGTCCCATCATTGGTGGGTGTAACTGGCTGGCATCTTCCAACGATAACGGCGTCTTTTATTTGATTTCTTTTGTCAGTCCAATGCTTTGCCAAGCCACGTGAAGATCTCCGTGTCCAGGCAGACGCTGTTTGAGGACTCCTTCCAGCAGGTCTTCATCTCTTCCACACGGGAATCACAATCACAATCACAATGGCCTTTATTGTCATTGTGTTGCATACAACCACATTTGAGTGCAACTCCACGGTGCATTTTAAAATTAAAAATTACAAAAAAAAAAGTTTAAAATAGATTTTAAAATTAAAATGCACCATGTTAAATTAATAATTAAAAATAAAAAAATAGGGAAAAAAATAAAATAAGAATATAAATATAAAAAGTGGGGTGTTATCTGTTCATAATAAATTTTAATATATGTACATCAAAAACAATAACCTATACAGTAACCAAAATGTAGAATCGCAGTAACCAAAATGTGGAATTGCAGTAAACAAAAGGTAGTATTGCACATATTGTACCTGAATTTCACTTGAATGAATGAAATCTATACCACCTACTACAATGAATTACACATATTTCACGAGTTATTTCATGTTCGATTAAAGCCAAATAATTATGTTTTCACCATCTGACATGTTTATTATGTTAGTGTATAATAACCCACCAATTGAAGTCACTTTAATAGTATTTATTTGTATTTTCTTTTCTGGAGTCTTTACTATTTACTGGGATTCAGATTATTTTTTATTATTATTTTATTATTCTTTTATTATTTTACCTTGCGGATGCAAGACACCCCTCTAGTCATGTAATAAATTTAATTTTAATTTTAAAATTTAAATGATGCATTCAATGACTCCGTCTTTTTTTTTTCCACTAGATCATGAATGTGAAGCCATATGACCTTCGCCGGAGACTCTACATCATCATGAGGGGAGAAGAAGGACTCGACTACGGCGGCATCGCCAGGTGAGCGTTAGCGGTGCGCTTTAAATGGTCTCATATTGTTTGAAAAAGTTGCCAGTATGTGTATTTGTGAAGTCAAAATACAGTATGTATTGCCTGTGACTGTTTAACCCCCGCCCCGCCCTACCCCGCCCCACCCCATAACAAGTCCAAATGGTCTCCCTCTTTCTCCGTGCTGTGTTTGATTTTTCTGTTTGGTTTTGCATTGTCTCTGTCTCCGGTGTCACGTCAGTGGTTTTACCCTATGGTAGGTGACATCATGCTGTTCTACCACAGGGTAGAACCACGGACGGGATGTTGGGAGGTGTCTGCGTCTGCTCGTCAGTCCATCCCTACCTCTCTACCTCTTCTCACATCACGGGCAGGGAGGACGTTTTGGTGTTTTTTTTGGTGTTCTGGTGTTTGTGGTGGGACCATACGCTGTCTTACATCCTTCCACTCTTTCACTGTTTGTCTTTTTTTTTTTTTTGGTGTATTCCTAAATGTTCTATGTTTGTGTTTACTAAGGGTGAAACAATACAGACAATTAGCATTTGGGAGCTAATGATCTAAGTCATGGTCATTGCTCCTTTCTTGCAATTACATCCGATATTACATGTTTCTTTAGTGTTGGTAAGTATTAGAACGTAACCACTTGAGGGGCAGAGTCCCTATGCCAGTGATTTTCAACCACTGTGCCGCGGCACACTAGTGTACCTTGAGAAACCGTGAGGAATTATCCAATATCACTTTTTATAATTAACATTTATTAATCATCATTTGCAAATATTATGTCAATAGCCATTATGTCAATAGTATACATGGACCCAAATATTCCAATTCACTTTGGTTTATTTGCTCAAACGGAAAGAATTGAACAGGGATGGAATATTCCTTTAACCAATCCGATTAGGGTATCTTGTACCCGCTCAAACGGAAAGTTGTCAGACTGCGTTCTTCTTCTTCTTCTGTTGTTTATTGGCGGTTGACAAGCTGCTTTCGTGTGCATTAGCGCCATCTGTGGAACAGAATCTAAACCCTTCTATACTTTATTCACAAGTGCAGTTTTATTAAAAAAGAAAATATATATCTATATAAAACATGTCCTGAGTTTAATTATAAAATATTAGCAAGATTGAATTTGATCTTTTCCTGTTTAAATTGATCCCGGGTGCGTTCTTTCAGCGCATGCTCAGATATGACGTAACACGCAGATCCAGACGTTCTTCACTTTTAAAAATGGAGGCCAGCAATCGGCACTGGACTAAGCAAAGTTTTGTTTTTGATTCAAACTAAATTTCAAGACTGGACAGACGAAAATTGTTATTCCAACAAGTGAAAGAAAAACTTGCGGAACCCGGTATCACGTGATGTTGATGTTTACGTTTTACTGGGCATGCCCTATTGACTATTCTGGTTGATTTTCACGGCGCATGTAGACAAGAGATTGGAATATTCCTTTCCATGGATACCATTGTTTCCCGAGAAAGGTGATTGGGAAAGAGAAAAAGTGGTGATGTAAAAACATGGCTACTGTGGAGTGTCTGTGGTGTAAAGACTGGCAGAGCAATGTAATATTGGTCCGTGTGGCAACACCTGCCTTGTTCCTCCCATAGACTTATTGATGCACGTGTGAGGTCATGGTGACATTTTGGAACATTTTTGGGTTAGCGGTGTGACACAAGATTTTTACAATGTAAAAAAAAAAACAAAAACGTGCCGTGGCTCAAAAAAGGTTGAAAAACTCTGGCCTATGCAGACCCCTGACCAATCGCAACAGAGTAGGTGTGTTCATGTCGTATTTTATTACCCCCGAAAGAAACTCACACCTTCAGCTCAAGTCCACCATGTCTGTGAAAACCATGTCTTTTGTGCTGTTGCTCTTCAGGGAGTGGTTCTTCCTGCTGTCCCATGAGGTTTTGAACCCTATGTACTGTCTCTTTGAGTATGCCGGCAAGAACAACTACTGTCTGCAGATCAACCCGGCCTCCTCCATTAACCCTGACCATCTCATGTACTTCCGCTTCATAGGACGCTTCATCGCTATGGTGAGTTGGGACAGAGATCCCGTTTGGGCTTGGATGGACTAATATGAGGATGAAAGTGACTATAGGGGTGTTATTTCATGTGGCGAGGGCTCTAATAATTATGAAAACTGTACTTAAACAGTTTGTGTAAACAGTTATTCCATGCTCAAACTATGAAAATATTCCCTTTGTAAATAAGGAAAAATAATAAGTAAGTACAGTATATCGTGGTCATGGTGGGGTCTGGAACCGGTTAACCGCCATCAATGAGCGACCACTGTTAGGTCAAGCTGGTGACGATCTAGTAACCCAACCGCTCCCCGCAGGCCCTTTACCACGGGAAGTTCATCGACACGGGCTTCACACTTCCGTTCTACAAGCGGATGCTGGACAAAAAACCCACGCTCAAAGACCTGGAATCCATAGACCCCGAGTTTTACAACTCCATCATGTGGGTCAAGTAAGTATTGGGTGCACATTCTGGGAGACGACTAATACCAAGTACCAAGTAACGCGGCGCCAGCATCACCGATATGGATTCCTTTTGTTTGTCTGAAGGGTTTACATCAACTGCTTTTGTAATCGTGAGTTCTTCTTCTTCTTCTTCACGTGTCCAGAGAGAACAGCTTGGAGGAATGCGGAGTGGAGCTGTATTTTGCACAGGACATGGAGATCCTCGGGAAGGTGTCCACCCACCAGCTGAAGGACGACGGAGAGAACATACTTGTCACCGAGGAAAACAAGGAGGAGTACATCAGGTAGAATACACTTTAGTTCAGCTTTGGGGGGGGGGGGGGGGACAAACAGAATTCTTTGATTGGTGGAGAAAGAGGGGAAAAATGTGATGTTTTTCTTCCCGTCAGCTTGCTGACAGACTGGAGGTTCACACGTGGGGTGGAGGAACAAACCAAAGCCTTCCTGGATGGCTTCAACGAGGTGGTTCCTCTGGAGTGGCTGCGCTACTTTGACGAGAAGGAGCTGGAGGTGAAGGACGGGGAGGCTGCTCAGACTTATTTGCTAGATAGAAGTTGGTTTACAACGCTACAGTACATATATACCTACCTACCTACCAAACCACTCACCTTCCTACCTACCCACCTACCTACCTAGCCAACCACCCACCTACCCTCCTACCTACCCACCTACCTTCCTTCCTCCCTACCTCCCTTCCTCCCTACCTACCCACCTACCCACCCACCTTCCTACCTACCCTCCTACCTACCTACCTACCCACCTACCTTCCTACCTACCTACCTACCCACCTACCTTCCTATGTACCCACCTACCTTCCTACCTTCCTACCTACCTACCTACCCACCTACCTACCTACCTTCCTATGTACCCACCTACCTTCCTACCCACCTACCTACCCACCTACCTTCCTACCTACCCACCTACCTTCCTTCCTCCCTTCCTACCTACCCACCCACCTTCCTACCAACCCACCTACCCACCCACCTTCCTACCTACCCACCCACCTTCCTACCTACCCACCTACCTTCCTACCTACCCACCTACCCTCCTACCTACCCACCTACCCTCCTATGTACCCACCTACCTACCTACCTACCCACCTACCTACCTACCTTCCTATGTACCCACCTACCTACCTACCCTCCTACCGACCTACCTACCCACCCACCTACCGACCTACCTACCCACCTACCTACCCACCTACCCACCTACCTACCCACCTACCCACCTACCCACCTACCTACCTACCTACCTACCTTCCTACCTACCTACCTACCTAACCACCCTTTTAGTAGTTGAAATATTACTAAATAAATATTCTAACTTATATTGACTTATCATTTTGCATTTATAAAGTCATAAATTCATAAATTTTACTTGGAGAAAGTTGAAATATTTGTAAAATATTTTTTTAAGCAACAGCAGAAATTTACATTTTAAGAAAATTAAGTCAAATATTAAGAAAAAAATCACAATTTTATGAGGCTAATATTATGAGAAAAAATTGTCATTTTAGTAACGTACTGTTGGAATATTAATGAAAAAAATCATAATTTTAAAGTCTTATGGAAACATTAATAAAGTTGTAATTTTGTGTTGCTTTACAAAATATAAAAGTTTCTTTCTTTTTTTTTTTTTACTGGAGTTGACTCACGAATCTGCTTTTCCTTTGTCAGCTGATGCTGTGCGGCATGCAGGAGATCGATTTGGCTGACTGGCAGAAGAACACCATCTACCGACATTACACCAAGAACACCAAGCAGATCCACTGGTTCTGGCAGGTGTGGTCCTGGAGCGCACGATAAACACGGTCCAATCACGTGACCAATGCACGCTTCTACTCATATTGCCTTGTGTTCCTCCAGGTGGTCAAGGAGATGGACAACGAGAAGAGAATCCGTCTTCTTCAGTTTGTCACCGGAACCTGTCGTCTGCCTGTGGGAGGCTTCGCTGAACTCATCGGTAAAAACTCCTCGCGTATTAATCCAATGAATCCGTTCCTGTTTTTATAGTTTTATATAGGTTCATTTTATGTGATTAAAATACATAAACAGTACACTTGGACTCATGCAGTTTTAGTATTAACCTTAATCTTGTGGTACCTTTCTGCTATCTTATGTTTTTGACCCATGTATTAAATCAGCTATAAAATAAAATCAAAATATTAAATAATAAATTAAATAATAAATTAAATAATAAATCAAACAATAAATTAAATAATAAATTAAATAATAAATTAAATAATAAAATTGAATAATAAATTGAATAATAAATTAAATAATAAATTAAATAATAAATTAAATAATAAATTAAATAATAAATTAAATAATAAATCAAACAATAAATTAAATAATAAATTAAATAATAAATAATAAATTAAATAATAAATTACATAATAAATAAAAATGTTGCTTTTAATACTTTTGGTGTGGGCATCTAGGCCTTTTTTTGTCACTATACCCCTCCATTTTAATTTCCAAAAATGGTCAAATGAACCTCAAAAGAATCATATTCATAAATTGAAGGTTCTTTTATTACCTGGCTATTACTGAGGGCTATAGAACATATCTCTTAAATCAATTAGTTTTATTTTTTTTTCTCATTTTAGTATTAATCACTAAAGAAACATCTATGGTGTTGGGGTCAATTTTGACCCATATATATTCATGTCAAGAAGATAAAAACAAGTTATTGTTTTCAGCAACAAAATGAGAATCCCCTGAAGTTTACATGATTGCTAATTATACACTTATGATTTAAGTTTAGGCTCAAAATATTGCTTTATAGTTATTATTATTATTATTATTATTATTATTATAACCGTGTCGAAACCCACCCTAACAATACAGTGGTCATAATTTCAACCAGACCATTTTAAAATGTAGTAAAAAAAAATTTGGGGGGGTTTTATTTTGTTGAAATAGAGTTTCCTTGATGCAATAAAGAAATGTTATGTGATACTTTTTATGCATTAAAATATAAAACGGGTCGATGCCGACCCTAACACAAGAGGAGGTATTAATAACACGACAAGATGTGCGCCATATTGTACGCTAACTGGAAATTGTAAACAAACACAGGCAAAATTTTGGCATAAAATCTCACCGTTATCCGAGAAACACACGAACCGAGGTTCCACTTTTGTTAACTCATTCAATCCAGGACGTTTTTTCAAATCTAACACCATAAACTATTTGGAGCTGATCTGTGTGTGTGTGTGTGCACGTGTTTGCGCATGCATTAATCATATCATTGTTGTGTTTTTCCTTGCAGGAAGTAACGGTCCCCAGAAGTTCTGCATAGACAAAGTGGGGAAAGAAACTTGGCTTCCAAGAAGTCACACATGGTAAACAGTCTATAATATACTCTATATTGCCAATTAGGATTCTTTCTTTTCAGTGGAATATTTACACAGAGCATAGAAAACCTGTTTACGACCTTTTAATATCAGAATCAGAATCTTTATTGTCATTCTACATATAGTAGAATGAAATTGCAGCAGCTCCATTTTCAGTGCAAGACAGTATCTAATTTAGAAATTAGAAGAATAAATAATAAATTGAAGAATAAATAATAACAAAGGCCTTAGACCCTTTGTATATGGGTATAATATGGGTTTTAGAGCCCTCTATGTATGACATAACACCCCTACAGTCACTTTTACGCCCCTGTTACCGCAATCTAGAGGGGTATAAATACTGTATGCTGTAACTTGGCACGGCGGTCGAGTGGTTAGCGCGCAGACCTCACAGCTAGGAGACCAGGGTTCAATTCCACCCTCGGCCATCTCTGTGTGGAGTTTGCATGTTCTCCCCGTGCATGCGTGGGTTTTCTCCGGGTACTCCGGTTTCCTCCCACATTCCAAAAAAACATGCTAGGTTAATTAGCAACTCCAAATTGTCCATAGGTATGAATGTGAGTGTGAATGGTTGTTTGTCTATATGTGCCCTGTGATTGGCCGGCCACCAGTCCAGGGTGTACCCCGCCTCTCGCCCGAAGACAGCTGGGATAAGCTCCAGCACCCAGCGACCCCTGTGAGAAAAATGAATGAATGAATGTGTTTTAGAGCCCTCTATGTATGACATAACACCCCTATAGTCACTTTCACACCCCTGTTACCACAATCTAAAGGGGTGTAAATACTGTATGCTGTAACTTGGCAACTTTTTCTTGCTACTTCCTGATACGTGGCTACTGTACATTGGATTTTTTTTTAGCATGTTTGACCCCTCCAGTCAATGACCTTGACTTCTTCCTTTTCCCCCAAAGCTTTAATCGCTTGGATCTGCCGCCTTACAGAAGCTTGGAGCAGCTGCGAGAGAAGCTCATGTTTGCTATCGAGGAGACGGAGGGATTCGGACAGGAGTGAGGCGCGGCACGTGCACACGCAAAAACTCAAAAAGACTACTAAGTAGCGTTTGTACTTCATTAGCATTTCTTCAAAAACATGCTACGTTCACCTAGCTCCTCCACCTTCAGGGCGATTACAGTTACGTCAGCATCAGGAGCCGCGGGGATGGAGACCATCAACGCCATATCGTGTATGCATATTCGTAGAGTTTCTGTTTTGTGGGTTCAGTTGTAGTATATTTTACTCCCACTGACCGGCGGCTACTCACAAATGAAGTACAACGTATATAGCGAGATTATGGGCGGAGAGGAAGTCATTTCCCAAGATGGAGAGGTCATGTTGTGCTCTGACTGTCGATTGTCAATTCTCTTGTACATATACGTCAAATCAATAAATGACATTTCACTCTTGACAAAACATATTTGACAGTGAGTGATGCACATACACACACATACTGGAAATTTAGCCAAAATGGCTAAATGATGGTTTCAATGGTGTCATTGCATTCGGTAGATTCACGCTTTTTTACGAGAGTTATGTAACGACGGAAAACTGCGAATAATTTATATTTCACCCATAAAAATCTCACTCTTGCCCCGACAAACTTTCCCTGCTAGCTTGACGTTGATATTTTCTTTGATTTTGGATCAACCTTTGCAATAAAGGTGACTCATTAATGATTAGCTGCATGATTCTCTCTTCAAATGTCGGTGTTCAGTCACGATTTAAGATCTAAATATGCCTCACAATTATTAAACAAAGTATAAAATGGCCTATTTTTTAGAGTGGGAATGGTTGAGGTTTTATTAAAATTAATAAGTTCCAGACCTGACAGTGATAAGTGAATTTCTGCGAAGTAAGATTCCTTATTCATAAATATTTTGGTGGCTACAGCATAGAGAACATGTTTACGACCAAAATTTTAACTTATTAGAGCCCAGTAGACA
This sequence comes from Doryrhamphus excisus, assembly GCF_037039965.1. Taxonomy (NCBI): domain Eukaryota; kingdom Metazoa; phylum Chordata; class Actinopteri; order Syngnathiformes; family Syngnathidae; genus Doryrhamphus; species Doryrhamphus excisus. The sequence continues at coordinate 1,493,518 of NC_136357.1, read as the reverse complement.
TGAAATAACACCCCTACAGCCACCTTTACACTCCTATTAACAATATAGTAGACATAACAAAAAATAAAACACTCGTGGACACGTGTGTGTGGCTTTAAATGTGGGACAGGAAGTGACGTCATGGAGATTGTTGAGTTCTGATTGGGTTATGGCCGCAACAGTAGGAATCATTGGGCCTGTTGTGAGATCATTTAAACCTGCAATAAAAGACTATTGTTCCGCCCATCAGGTCTGGTGCTTGTGTGTCTGTTATATATTATAGAATAGACAGAATAGTCTGTTATAGACTATATTCTTCTGAATGCCTTATAATTTGTATTTTTACTTCATTGAGCCATTTCTGTACACTATTTCTATACTATATAGAATACTACACGTATTGTATATATGTACAACGAGTACAACGAAGGAAGACGGCTCTCTCAAAGGACAAAGTCATGCGGAAGAGGAACAACCTGTCATTTCCTGTTGCTGCTGTAGCAGTGCCTCTTCTTCAACCAAACATGAATAGCATTGACACTAATGGTGGTACACAGCGGCATCTAGTGGACACATAATGCAAATGGCTCAAGTACCCTACCGTAATTGTAATAGTGATATAAATCCACTAAATGGAGAGACATTTAGTTTTATTTTATATTCACATATAAAATTGCATATGAATGCCTTCAATGTTTAAATAACACAGATTTTTGTTTCGCTTTTTTATATCTCAAAAGAAGCCAAATCCACTTTATCCCGCCTCTTGACGTTTACGAACCAATCAAAAAGACCCTAGTCGTCATTTGGCCGATTTGATTGGACTTCACTTGTGTCACGTTCAGCCGTACCAGGAAGTTACACAAATCGTTCGAATGAGCCGGAAGGTCTCAGCTGATGTTTACTTAAAGGTTTGTACTTGCATGATTTTAAAAATGTTATTATCTCTTCGATGTTACATTTATTACATTTACATTTATCTACGGTTGTACAAGACTAAACGTTTTGCTATGCTAGGGCTTTGCCGTACTAGCTCTGTCGAATATTTGTGACAAATTGTGTTACACATCTGTAAAATATGAAGACATTTGATATCTAAAATACTATATGATAGTTTTTAAGTATGTTAAGTGTATTGAGCATAAAAGACATGATCCATCCATCCATTTTTGATACCGTTTGTGCTCACCAGGGTGATGCTAGAGCCTACCCCAGCTGTCTTCCATCGAGAGGCGGGGCTACACTGTGGACTGGTCGGATCCATAACCCCAAAAAACACAAAATACTTTAAAACTAAGAAGAAAACTAAGAATATAGTTGTAACTTTTGGGAAAATTACATCATTATACAGGGGTGTCCAAAGTGCGGGCCGGGTGCCATTTCAACCTGTGGCTGATTTTTTATAGGCATATATTGGCATATTTTAAATTAACAATAAAACCATATAGCTGACACAAAAACAACAATATATGAAACTTAAAAAATATATATTTAATGCATTTCTTCTACCCAACAGTTTCCCTACGTAATGCCTCCATTTTGTGTGGTCTAACGGGACGGGGGGGGGGCACCATGGGCAACACTGAGAGTGCGCTGGTGCAGAAGCGTCTGTCCCGCTTCCGTCCTGAAGATCGGCCGGTGGTTGAAGGAGCGTTTGACAGGCTGCGACAAAACGTTGCGGCGCCCGCAGGAAACACTCTCACGTTTCATATGTTGCAGGTATGGATACCATACCCACATTTATACTTTATACGTATATACTTTATACTTCACTGATAATGTTTTGGCTACCTTAGCACAAACTTCCACAGTCAATTATATATACTTATATATATATATACTCTGATACTATATACTTTTATATATAACTGTATATATATTTCAGGAAAACACTGCATCTCAGCTGTGGGATATAAGTGGATAAAAAAACATTATTAGTATCAGCTTCACTCTTTTTTCACTCTTCACCCTTTTTTCCTATTTTTTTTAATTTTCCAAATATTTCAATTTTCTTCTTAAATAATTTGGTTTTGTTTTCAACTCTGCACTGCTAAAATAGTATTGTTTTTTATTTCCCTATAATATATTATAATATTATTATAATAATATAATTATATAATAATAATAATATATTATTCTTATTAAATAATTATATAATTACATAATAATAATTAAATAATTATTATTGTTTATTATTATATATAATATAATTATATAATAATAATAAATTAGTATTATTAAATAATTATATATTACATAATAATAGTTAAATAATTATTATTGTTTATTATTATTATAATAATTATAATTATATTATAATATATTATAGGGAAATAAAAATAATACTATTTTAGCAGTGCAGAGTTGAAAACAAAACAAAAATTTAAGAAGAAAGTTGAAATATTTGGAAAATTAAAATAACAATATATTATTATATATTATATATATTATTATTATTAAATAATTATATAATTACATAATAAAATTAAATAATTCTTATCATTTATTATTATTATTATATAATTATAATAATATAATATATTGTAGGGAAATAAAAAATAATACTATTTTAGCAGTGCAAAGTTGAAAACAAGAAGAAAGTTGAAATATTTGGAGAATTTAAAAAAAATAGGAAAAAAGGATCAAAGAGTGAAGCTGATACTAATAATGTTTTTTTATCCACTTATATCACACAGCTGAGATGCACTATTTTCCTGAAATATATATATATAAGTATATAGTATCAGAGTATATATATTATATATATTATTATCGTAAAATTGCTACTTTCCCATTAGAGTGCAATTTTTGTCGCTTAATATTTTGACTTTATTCTTGTAAAATTACAGCATTTTTGACCAATTTCTGCTGACCAAGACTTTATTCCCCACCTGAAAATGTTGACTTTATTCTAGTAACATAAGCCTAATTTTCCAAAAATGACAACTTTATTGGTTGTTTTGTTTGTTTTTCAAAATATTCACACTTTAAAAAAATAAGGTTGTTTTTGTATATATTTATTTATGCTTCTAAAATGACATTATTTGTCCTCAAAATATTATGATGTCATTCTCATAATTGTTTTTCAATTGTCTTCAATTACTATTTTTTTTGTCTTAATATTTGGACTTAATTCTTGTGAAAATATTTTTTTTCCATTTGAGTTTTCTTGTTAAATGACGCCTATTTGGGCTTTAAACTTGGATTGTGTCGCGGGTGAACCATGGCAATTGATGAGAGAAAGGGAGCGTTCTGAATGTAATCTAAGTCACTTCTATTGTGGCAGCATTTGTGATTGATTTTATCCTTTATTTAGTCGTCCATGTGCAAGATGGCCCCAAAGTCCATGGTGGCGAGATTATACCAGTGCATGTGCAGGATTGACGTCGGACCAACCGGATCCGGCAAAGTCAGCGCCGGCGCGGCTTCAGGAGTGACTCGAGAGCAATTGGTCGTCTTCCTCGCCGACACCCTGCAGGGCACCGCGGAAGAACGAGCTCCTCTTGTTATGGCCATGTCGCAGGGCGCCTCAGAAAGCCCCACGAGTGTCACTACTGAGCAAGTCACGCAGGTGAGAATAGTCATCATAAGTCAAGTCATAAATCATCAATATAAGTCATCACCGTCCTGGGCCAAAACCACCGTTCTTCTCACGTGTCTTTGCTTTGCTAGTTCTTGCAGGACCTCATCTCTGCTGTAGTTCAGATTGTGGTCAATAAAGGACGCCTTCAGGGGTGGAACCCTGAAAATATGGCACATGGCTCTAGTATTGGTGTCAAGCTTTTGGCGGAGCACCTGTGTTCAGAACTCAAACCCACAGGTAAACAAATGTTTGTGCTGCTTTATGTTGCAGATTTGGGCGTACAATTTGGTGGCTTCACGCTAGCAGGATTTGTCAAAAATATATCAATTATTCCGTGGCTGTGATTGGCTGGCAATAGGAGTGGAAAGGTAATTGTAGGGGTGTTATTTTTTGTGTAGAGGGCTCTGATGGATGGATGGATGGATGGATTTGGATGCTTCACGCTATCAGGATTTGTCAAAAATATATCAGTTATTCAGTGGCTGTGATTGGCTGGCAATAGGAGTGGAAAGGTAATTGTAGGGGTGTTATTTTTTGTGTAGAGGGCTCTAATGGATGGATGGATGGATGGATGGATGGGTGGATTTTGTGGCTTCACGCTATCAGGATTTGTCAAAAATATATTAATTATTCCGTGGCTGTGATTGGCTGGCATTAGGAGTGGAAAGGTAATTGTAGGGGTGTTATTTTTTGTGTAGAGGGCTCTAATGGATAGATGGATGGATGGATGGATGGATGGATGGATGGATGGATGGATGGATGGATGGATGGATGGATGGATGGATGGATGGATTTTGTGGCTTCACGCTATCAGGATTTGTCAAAAATATATTAATTATTCAGTGGCTGTGATTGGCTGGCAATAGGAGTGGAAAGGTAATTGTAGGGGTGTTATTTTTTGTGTAGAGGGCTCTAATGGATGGATGGATGGATTTTGTGGCTTCACGCTATCAGGATTTGTCAAAAAATATATGAATTATTCAGTGGCTGTGATTGGCTGGCAATAGGAGTGTAAAGGTAATTGTAGGGGTGTTATTTTTTGTGTAGAGGGCTCTAATGGATGGATGGATGGATGGATTTTGTGGCTTCACGCTATCTGGATTTGTCAAAAATATATGAATTATTCCGTGGCTGTGATTGGCTGGCAATAGGAGTGGAAAGGTAATTGTAGGGGTGTTATTTTTTTGTGTAGAGGGCTCTAATGGATGGATGGATGGATGGATGGGTGGATTTTGTGGCTTCACGCTATCAGGATTTGTCAAAAAATATATGAATTATTCAGTGGCTGTGATTGGCTGGCATTAGGAGTGGAAAGGTAATTGTAGGGGTGTTATTTTTTGTGTAGAGGGCTCTAATGGATGGATGGATGGATTGATTTTGTGGCTTCACGCTATCAGAATTTGTCAAAAAATATATGAATTATTCAGTGGCTGTGATTGGCTGGCAATAGGAGTGGAAAGGTAATTGTAGGGGTGTTATTTTTTGTGTAGAGGGCTCTAATGGATGGATGGATGGATTGATTTTGTGGCTTCACGCTATCTGGATTTGTCAAAAATATATGAATTATTCCGTGGCTGTGATTGGCTGGCAATAGGAGTGGAAAGGTAATTGTAGGGGTGTTATTTTTTTGTGTAGAGGGCTCTAATGGATGGATGGATGGATGGATGGGTGGATTTTGTGGCTTCACGCTATCAGGATTTGTCAAAAATATATTAATTATTCAGTGGCTGTGATTGGCTGGCAATAGGAGTGGAAAGGTAATTGTAGGGGTGTTATTTTTTGTGTAGAGGGCTCTAATGGATGGATGGATGGATGGATGGATGGGTGGATTTTGTGGCTTCACGCTATCAGGATTTGTCAAAAATATATTAATTATTCCGTGGCTGTGATTGGCTGGCATTAGGAGTGGAAAGGTAATTGTAGGGGTGTTATTTTTTGTGTAGAGGGCTCTAATGGATGGATGGATGGATTTTGTGGCTTCACGCTATCAGGATTTGTCAAAAAATATATGAATTATTCAGTGGCTGTGATTGGCTGGCAATAGGAGTGTAAAGGTAATTGTAGGGGTGTTATTTTTTGTGTAGAGGGCTCTAATGGATGGATGGATGGATGGATTTTGTGGCTTCACGCTATCTGGATTTGTCAAAAATATATGAATTATTCCGTGGCTGTGATTGGCTGGCAATAGGAGTGGAAAGGTAATTGTAGGGGTGTTATTTTTTTGTGTAGAGGGCTCTAATGGATGGATGGATGGATGGATGGATGGGTGGATTTTGTGGCTTCACGCTATCAGGATTTGTCAAAAAATATATGAATTATTCAGTGGCTGTGATTGGCTGGCATTAGGAGTGGAAAGGTAATTGTAGGGGTGTTATTTTTTGTGTAGAGGGCTCTAATGGATGGATGGATGGATCGATTTTGTGGCTTCACGCTATCAGAATTTGTCAAAAAATATATGAATTATTCAGTGGCTGTGATTGGCTGGCAATAGGAGTGGAAAGGTAATTGTAGGGGTGTTATTTTTTGTGTAGAGGGCTCTAATGGATGGATGGATGGATTTGGATGCTTCACGCTATCAGGATTTGTCAAAAATATATGAATTATTCCGTGGCTGTGATTGGCTGGCAATAGGAGTGGAAAGGTAATTGTAGGGGTGTTATTTTTTTGTGTAGAGGGCTCTAATGGATGGATGGATGGATGGATGGGTGGATTTTGTGGCTTCACGCTATCAGGATTTGTCAAAAATATATTAATTATTCAGTGGCTGTGATTGGCTGGCATTAGGAGTGTAAAGGTAATTGTAGGGGTGTTATTTTTTGTGTAGAGGGCTCTAATGGATGGATGGATGGATGGATGGATTTTGTGGTTTCACGCTATCAGGATTTGTCAAAAATATATGAATTATTCAGTGGCTGTGATTTGCTGGCAATAGGAGTGTAAAGGTAATTGTAGGGGTGTTATTTTTTGTGTAGAGGGCTCTAATGGATGGATGGATGGATGGATGGATCCATCCATCCATCCATCCATCCCGTATAATAATGTGGAGAATAAATAGATGACATCAAATATGAACAATGTACAGCGTAAACAGTCATTTGTACAAATAATTTCAATAATTTATAATAAATACTTAATGAATACTTAATACTTAACTTAAATACTTAATGATGCAATATTGCAACAACGTGAAATGTCCTGTCCCGATCTCCAAAGACCAAGGCGGCTGTGATGTTGCCTGTTTGGAAGACTGGATCTTCAGAGTACCCCAAGTATCTTCATACCTGCTGACGCTGGTAGCTGAAGGCATGAACGTGTCGCTAAGTGCACAATGGACCCGCACCAACCTGCTACCTCCTTGTAAAGACACGCCATGGAAAGGGCTGAAGTGTCTGCTGGACATTCCCACGCTCATGTTTCTGGCGCCACAGGTGAGTGGACCTGACGATACCGGTTACGGTCATGTGGGAATTGGGTGGAAACCAAACAATGCTGCCTGGCTGCCTTGACAGCTGCCTGACGGACACAGCGCGCCTTGGAGGCTGGTGTTCTCCACGCTGCTGCACGGCGAGAGCTTCACGAGGATGGTGGCTGGCCTGACGCAGTGCGGGCCCACTTTGCTGCTCATCAAAGACACGAGGGGACACGTTTTTGGGGGCTTTGCCTCCCTCAGCTGGGGAGTCAGACCTCAGTTCCAGGGTGAGAAAGAGTCCGCATGACGTGACTGGTATGAAGAAAGCCAATGTCCAGTGGGTATACTGGAGAAAATGAACACAAAAAACCATTCATTCATTTTCTACCGCCTATCCCAGCTGGCTGGGGTACACCCGGGACTGGTGGCCAGCCAATCACAGGGCACATATAGACAAACAACCATTCACACTCACATTCATACCTATGGACAATTTGGAGTCGCCAATTAACCTAGCATGTTTTTGGAAAGGAAGCCGGAGTACCCGGAGAAAACCGGGGAAAACATGCAAACTCCACACAGAGATGGCCGAGAGTGGAATTGAACTCAGGTCTCCTTGCTGTGAGGCCTGCGTGCTAACCACTTGAACACCATGCAGCCACTCCAAATCATATTTTTCATTCATTCATTCATTTTCTACCGCTTATCCTCATGAGGGTGGCGGGGGTGCTGGAGCCTATCCCAGCTGGCTGGGGTACACCCTGGACTGGTGGCCAGCCAATCACAGGGCACATATAGACAAACAACCATTCACACTCACATTCATACCTATGGACAATTTGGAGTCGCTAATTAACCTAGCATGTTTTTGGAATGGGGGGTCGAGTGGTTAGCACGCAGACCTCACAGCTAGGAGAACAGGGTTCAATTCCACCCTCGGCCATCTCTGTGTGGAGTTTGCATGTTCTCCCCGTGCATGCGTGGGTTTTCTCCGGGTACTCCGGTTTCCTCCCACATTCCAAAAACATGCTAGGTTAATTAGCCACTCCAAATTGTCCATAGGTATGAATGTGAGTGTCTTGCCTGAAGACATCTGGGATAGGCTCCAGCACCCCCCACAACCCTTGAAAAATGAATGAATGTTTTTGGAATGTGGGAGGAAACCGGAGTAAAAACCCACGCATGCACGGGGAGAACATTCAAACTCCACACAGAGATAGCAGAGGGCGGAATTGAACCCGGGACTCCTAACTGTGAGGTCTGCGCGCTAACCACATGACCGCCGTGCAGCCCCACAAAAAAAAAGTGAATACAAAATAATAGTAAAATACTTTGAGAAGTTAAAAAAAGACACATGGAAGTGATATTGCGAGGAATATTTGTCAATATTTATTTGAATATGTTGGTCAGCATTTCATGTGTATTGCATGTGTGCAGGTGACTCCAGATGCTTCCTGTTCTCTGTGTTCCCCACAATGAGAGTTTATGCATGGACAGGTTACAACCAACACTTCATGTACCTCAACCAGAATCAGCAGACCATGCCCAACGGACTGGTGAGACGAGCAGATATGATATAATAACAATATACTAATAACAATATACACACGCACACCAGCCTACTGCGTCTGCATCTCACCTAAGTCTTAGCTCCTTAGTCCTCAGCTCAGGTTAGGCCAGCACCAACCAGGACGGTGTTGCCATTGAACTATAATGCCGTAAGGGTGTCGGCACATTCTAAAAATATCATTTCATAACAAAACCAAAAAAACGACAACAGCAAAATGGCAGTAATTTGACTAGAATAAAGCTACATTAATAACTCATTCAATCCTAGACATAATCTAGAAAATCCTAGACAAATGTAACTCGTTGAGTACCGGCCATGTTAGACGATCTGAACATGGACTCTTATCTTTCATCAGAAAAAAAAAATTTCTAATTTTTTCCGTTCTTTCATAATCAGCAGTTGAACATAATATGTAAGTTTCAGCAAAATATCTTGAATATCTTTGGACACAAATTTAGCCATGTTTTTTAAACCAAAATATGTAAACAAGACAGCATAAACACCACAAAATATGTTCTTTTTTTCACATCAAAATAAAATTCATTTTCTACCGCTTATCCTCACGAGGGTGACGGGGGTGCTGGAGCCTATCCCAGCTGTCTTCGGGCCAGAGGCGGAGGACTGGTGGCCAGCCAATCACAGGGCACATATAGACAAACAACCATTCACACTCACATTCATACCTATGGATGATAATTTGGAGTCGCTAATTAACCTAGCATGTTTTTGGAATGTGGGAGGAAACCGGAGTACGGAAATATGGAAACTCCACATAGAGATGCCCGAGGGGGGAATCGAACCCGAGTCTCCCAGCTGAGTGGTAATGGTAACCACTCGTTCACCATCCAGGCGCTGCGCAGACCATTCATTTATTTTCTACCAGTATTGGGGGGTGCTGGAGCCTATCCCAATCAGTACAATCAGTAACTGTTACATTTGTTCACTTCCTGCTTTCCATAATACAGAAAAGTTTTTTTTTTTTTTTTAAATAATGTACCTTGTACCGACGTACGAGGTCATGAGAAATAAATAAAACCAACACTGTTGTTATTTTAGGATAAATGGTTTGCGGAAAAGGTTGAAATATTATGGAAAAAAGTCACAATTATGAGAAATAAAAGTAGAGCAGAAGTTGGGGGAAAACAAAGTGAAACTACAAATAGAAAACGTGGTATTCTAACAACAAGAAATGTTGCAATATTATGAGAATAAACTCCTAATATTATGAGAGAGAATAAAGTCATTTTAGGAGCATGGAGTTGAAATCCCCCCCCCCTCAAAAAATGTCTAATATTATGAGAAACAAACCAAACAAAGAAAAGTTTAACTTCTTTTTGAACTTTTTCCTTTCACTTGGTCTTTCCAGGGAATGGGCGGCCAGCATAATTACTTCGGCTTGTGGCTGGACAGCGATTTCGGGCGCGGTCACAGCCGTGCACGGCCAAAGTGTACAACCTTTGGCAGTCCTCAACTCTCGGGAGATGAGGACTTTGTGTTGGACTCGATGGAAGTATGGGCAGTAGGACAGCAGGAGAAGGTAGGAAGATGGAATAGCGGGCCTTATTATTCCTTAGCCGAAAGCTTTCCCTTCATGTCTACTGTCATGCCTGTCATTTCCTGCCTCGCCTTCACCTTGGGAGATCCCGCCTCCTGCCTGATTGTGCTCAGGTGTCCGTCATCATCTGATTTCCTGCTCCCTATTTGGTTCCTCTGGTTCCTCCTGTTAGCTGCAAGTTTGTTGTCTGGTTGTAGCATGCCTTGTTATTGCCTTGTCTGGTTTTCGACCCCTTCTTCTGCCTGCTGTTTTTTTTTTGATAACTTGTCTTATTGCAGGGGTCTCAAACTTGCAGCCCGCGGGCAAAATGAGGCCCACGGGACGCTTGTTTGAGGCCCCCACCTTGATATGAAAGCTTAACCGCGCGAGTTTGATGTGGATGCTGCATGGTATCGTTTACCCAGGAATGACAGCTTAAAGCTGTGTGCACACCGGACACAATTGACGCCATTTTGCAAGTTACGACGCTGCGCCCAGATGTCACCATGCTAATTTGCTAATTGGGTAAAATTGTTAAGTTTTATTAATGTTCATGTTAAAGGTTAAATAATAGTAATTTAATTAGTAGTTAGTAATTATTTAGTTAATTTGATTCTGGAAGAAAGTTAAATTGTTTGTAAAATAATTTTAAAAGGTAAGAGCAGAAATGGAAAGAACATCTGTAATTTCCCAAGAATAAAGCTGAAATTTAAGATTAAAAATTTGGAACGAGATGAAAAAATAAGGTTGCAATTTTATGAGAATAAACTTATACTAATTTGAGTACAAATAATAGCATTTTTAGTAGCTAAAATGCCATTATTTGTATCACTGAAATGCAGTTTTTTCTTGAAATACAGGGCGGATCAAAAATTTCTCTACCCACCAACTATATGTGGTTTCTTATGTTTTTCTTATTTGCTGTTTTATTATTTTATTTGTTATTTATTACTGATTTATTTATTTTCTTTTTTATTTATTTATTTTTTCATATTTTTATTGAAGAGTTTTTTTTTTTTTTTTTCAGTTTTTAATAAATGAATGAATAACAAATATATAAATGTATAATATAAATAAAAATAAATAAAAAAACAGACCTTTTCTCCAGTGGCCCCCAGGTAAATTGAGTTTAAGACCCTTGTCTTATTGGACTGTGTATCGAACCTTATTTCATGTAGTGCCCGCCAATTCTGCCTTTGAGTCCTCCTTCCCACGTACTTCCACGATATCTACACGATGTTACTTTGTCAGATACGAAATTATGCAACCTGGAAAAGCAATATCAACGGAATTTGATGTATGTATATTTTGCCCTTCCAGGGTGAGGAAGATGAGGCTAAAAGGAGTGTCTTGGATATGGATCCAGAAGTCCAAGCCATGATGGAGATGACGGGGAAGACTCTGCACAGTCAAGGTCTCAGAAAGGCGAAGGACGACCAGGAGCAGTGAGGGTCAGCAAAAACACGCATTGTGTCATCTTTGTTTAGTTTGCACTTCTTCTTCTTCTAGTCGATGTTCAATCATCCGGTATGTATTTACACAAAATCAACAACAACAGACCTCAAACTGGCCTTTTATTGTGGCCAGCCAAATGCGCACCTGTCAATAACACAGATTTAGACACATTTGTTAACAAATACGCCATCTCCGACATGTAAAACATTTACAACTTTCAGTTGAGCCCATGAAAAAAGAACAAAAATAAAAGTGTTGCGTATGTATTTTATTGTTGAGTGTTGGGAGTTTTTTTATATCAGTCAACTGTGAAAGATAGTTGATGTTTCAGGGTGAAAATCCATCGTAAAACGGGAATGCACAGCACTACCGTCTTCGCAGATTCAAAGTAGTAAAAAAAAAGTTTTTTATTGCACACAAAGGGATTTTAGCTTGGCGTGGCGTGTTGTTGTGCGTGTTGTGAGATAATTCAAACCTGCAATAAAAGCCTGTTGTTCCAGCGATCAAGTCTGGTGCTTCCATTACAGGTATAGTATGTCTCAATCAACATGACAGTAACACTACTGACACCTGGTGGCCAAATTAGAGTACTACATATTAATTCACAGCATCTTTTGAGTGTCTTCTCAATGCTATATATTTATTTCACTTCATTTAACCATATTTAGCTGTTATTAATTCATAATAATGCCATATTTTTCGTTGAATTAATGACTTAACTGCCCTCAATCGTCGCCATCTTGGCCATGTACCGGAAGAGGAGGGACTAATTTGCAGCGGGAGAAGTATGTAAATATTGCTAGCTCATTTCCGGTAAATATTACAGGTAGCTAACACTCTGTCAAACTTTGTACATCCATAGTATACTTATTAAGTCCACTGACGAAAGTTATTCCATTTAAAGTCAAGCTCAAAGCTCTATAGGTTCCATTTTAGGACATTTCGAGTCTTTTTGAGTTTACCGTTATTTATCTCGATTTCTGTTTGCAGAAGCTACTCTATTGGTTTGCGAGATAATACTTGAATATGATGTATTTGACTATATAACACTGTAAACTCATTAAAAACAATACGTATCATGGCACAAAATGTAACATTGTGCTCCAGAGTGGCTGATGTTGCTTATTTTGCATAGATATCTTTGCTTCCGGACTTTTTTTTTTTATTGAAACTTGCAGGCGTATGCTTATAATGCAAGTTGACTTTACTTCCTCGTCCAGCCAGATAGAGGAACTAACATCTCTGCATTCTGCTGCGCTTGATTTAAACACAATGACTAAATAAAGACAAAAATAATCATTTCTAGGAGCTGCTCAGCGTACAAGGTAAGCGTTTCGCTTCAATTTGGTTTTGGTCAGAGAGTTGGCGAGTCTGTCATGTAGGATGCAGCGAGGGGAATCGCTTTACTACCGATAATTAAAACATAAAAAGCTCTTAAATAGATACACTGAGCCTTTCCATCTTTTTAGCCACAGTAAACACGTTGACTTGACAATTACACAACACAAAAATATGCCGGTGTGGAATCTTTATTGTATTAAAGCGTCGCATTGTGAAATTGCCCTGTGACGTCATTGGCACAACGACAGGAGTGTTGTACTTGGGGGGAGGCGATCGATCCAAATGTCGATACCAGGGATAGTCTCAGAACTGGAGCAGTACAAACCTGACGAGATGACAGATAGCCAACCAGAACTGGGAGTGACGATGAGGAGGATGGCCAGAAGAAAGTTGGGGAGGGGGGGGAAACGGTACATTTTGATTGATTTAATTTAAATAAATAAACCCGCATTTCAGCTTTGTGATAGAGATGAAAAGCCTATTGGTATCACCTTCACTCCAATGTTTACTGTTACCTGTCAATTTTACAAACATTTCAACTTATATTTTTAATTGTATTAATATTTTAAATTTTTTTCAACATTGTCATATTGATTTTCCAATTTGCTTTTCCATATATTGCATATATATATATATGTATATTGTTTTTTGTTTCTAATATTCTAATGGACAGGGGTGTCCAGATATCATAATATATAATAATATAACAATACTATAACAAGAAAACTAAGATTAAAAAAAAAAATTCTGCAAGTATAAAGTCAAAATATTAAGAGAAAAAATTTAAATCCAATATGAAAAAAAATCACAAGTTTAGGAGACTTAAGTAATATGAGGAACAATAATGTAATTTTAGTTATTGAAAAATACAAAAAAAGAGAAACAAATAAAACAATGAAGAAAGTTGTAATTTTTGGAGCATTTAGTTCGGGAAAAAGTTACCATATTACAGGAATAAAGTCAAAATATTATGGGAATGAGGTCATAATATTACCAGAGGAGAATTTACAAGAAGAAAGTTAAATTGTGTGTAAAATAATTTTAAAATGTAAGAAATGGAAAGAAGATCTGTAATTTCCCAAGAATAAAGCTGAAATTAAGATAAAAAATTTGGAATGAGATGAAGAAATAAGGTAGCAATTTTATGAGAATAAACTTATACTAATTTGAGTACAAATAATAACATTTCTAGTCGCTAAAATAATAGCATTTTTAGTAGCTAAAATGCTATTATTTGTATCACAAAGCTGAAATGCAGTTTTTTCTTGAAATACAGGGCAGATCAAAAATGAGCCACATGTCACAAATGTCCCCCCAGGGCACAGTTTGGACACCCCTGAACTATAGACAATAGTTACTATGTTGCTGTTGTGGTTTTAACGCTGCTTAGTGGTAATGATTAAGCTAATACTACGATATGTAGTACACATAAACAGACTTATTTGAGCGCTTTAGTCGTAGGAAAAAGGACTAGTGCCCGATCTAAGATGTAGTATGATATTTAATATTTATCCTGTTTGACGTTTTTGAGTCTTCCCAAGTGCTTTGTGTTATTTCTTCCATGCTTTGGATGATTTGAACAACATGGTACATACCGTAACGTCTGTCGTGTCCCACCAAACTGCAGAGATGGCGCACTGGGGGCAGCAGGGAGAGATGACCGAGTACAGGAAGAGCATGATCAAACGGGAAATGGAGATGGGCATGGTCATGACGGTCTTCAGGCAGAAGGCGGAGAGGCTCACCGTGCAGGTCATTATGGAAACACGTCAGGTGGCCTGGACGCGCACCGCAGAAAAGACCGATGGCGTCTGTGAGTATTTGTCATGAGGATGTCGTCCAGTTCAGGGGTGTCAGAACTTTTTTCCACCAGGGGCAGGAAATGGCCCCAAAACACAGCTGGTGACATCAGGTGACAATAATACATAACATTGTTGCTAAGACTGGAAATAATAGTAACCAGTAACAACCTTCATTTGGGCTGAATATGATTCAGTGTCATGACGGACAGCCAATGGCATCCTCTGGTTTAGGGACGGTGACATTTTTGGGTGGAGGTCTACCCCCCCATGATGATGACTGTCCAATCCCTTGTAACCCTTAGATGCATAAGTGGGTCAAAAATGACCCAGTCGGGTTGCTTTCTTGAAATATCTTGGTAATGAAATTTTTTTTTATCATTTCATATTCCTGGTATTCCTCAAAAAACATCTTTTTGATATCATGCCATTCACATTTTTAACTTTTATACATTTTAAGAAATTTTTGCTTTTGTCTTACTACCCCAACCTTCCATAAGTGGATCAAAAATGACCCGGTCAGGTTGTTTTCTTGAAATATCTTCGTAATTAATTTTTTTTTATCATTTCATAGTTCAAGTTCAAGTTCAAGTTCAAAAACACTTTATTTATCCCCGAGGGGCAATTTAAAGGACACAGAGAGCAGCATATGGAATAAAAAATGTAGAAAGCAGACAAGGTCAAGTAAAAGAGAAGACACTACTGAACACACATGTACCTAAGAGAATAAATAGTAATTAAATAATTTAAAAAGTATAACAAGCTAAAGGGAGGTTGTGCGAAATCTGGATAGGGAGGGGTCCAAGTTCAGAAGCCGGACTGCTGTAGAGACAAAGGTAGCCCTCCTCCTTTGTGTTCTACATCGTGGGCATCTTAGTCTGCGACCCGATGGAAGCCACTCAAACACGGGGTGTAGCGCGTGGGAAGGGTCCTGTAGAATCCTGTATGCAGTCCGGGTTATTTGTTGATCGCAGTGTGTAGAAAGAGGTCTCACAGGATGGCCAATGATTTTGGAACAAACATTTGAAATACTGGTTAAACGAGTCCGATCCTGTAGATGCAGTGAATAAAACCATGAAATGAATGAAAAGGCCAAAATGTTCTCAATAAAAGCATAATGGAAGGTCAGCAAAATTTTTTTGTTCACTCCAAAGGAACTCAGCTTCCTCAACATGTACAGTCTCTGATTGCACTTCTTGAGGATCTCCTCTGTATTAGATGAAAATCTCAGAAGGCCATCAAATATAGTGCCTAGGTACCTATACTCCTCAACCACCTCCACCGGTTCCCCCCCAATGGTGGTAGTGATGGCCTCTGCAAGTTGTCTCTGCTTGCTGCTGTATGTCACAATCACCTCTTTGGTCTTGGTTGGGTTGAGTTGCAGGCAAACATCATCACACCAGGTGACAAAGTCCTGAAGAACAGAGCTATGGTGTAGATTAGGTGCAGAAAGCAGAGAAAGTAGAACTGTGTCGTCAGCAAACTTCACGAGGTGGCAATGCGGCTGGCTAGACCTGCAGTCATCCGTATAGAGGATGAAGAGGAGTGGTGATAAAACACAGCCCTGGGGGGAGCCGGTGGAGGTATGGAGGGTGTCAGAGTATAAACCGTTAACAAGCACCCTTTGTGAACGGTCAGTTAAAAAATCCATAATCCACAAAGTGAGCTGATGATCCAGTTTAAAGCGGGTAACTAACTTTTGAGCAAGGAGGTGTGGCTGCATGGTATTGAATGCTGATGAGAAGTCCGCGAACAGGAGCCGAGCAATGGAATTAGGGGTCTCCAGATGAGCATGGATGGCCTCCATTATGAACAGTTTGGCATCGTCCACTCCCCTGCTGGCCCTGTATGCAAACTGCAGTGGGTCCATAAGACTGGCAACAGACTTGGTGATGGAGTTTTTAATGATTCTCTCCATAGCTTTCATCACCAGGGACGTCAAGGCTACAGGCCTCAAGTCGTTCAGCACCTTAACGGAACCCTTCTTGGGAATGGGGATGATTGTTGAGTGTTTCCACCTCTGGGGCACAGTGCAGCAGTTCATGGAAGTTTGGAACAGTTGCTGGAATACCTCTCCCAACTGTGCAGCACAGTGCTTGAGGGTCCGTGCGCAGATGCTGTCAGGTCCAGTAGCTGTGTTGAGCTTTGTCATCTTCAGTGCTCTCACAACCTCCTCCTTGCTGAAGGTAACAGTAGGAATCCCAGGGTGGAGTGAGGAAATGAAGGACTTCCGCTCTGAACTTCTGTCCCTTTCAAACCTTGTAAAAAATGAGTTAAGGTCATTAGATAGGGACGTTGTGCTACAGCCGTCAACCTGGATGGGTTTACGACTGGATGTCATACAGTTCACAGCTGCCATCTTCTTCAGGCCCTGCCAAGCAGAGCGGAGGTTCCCCTGGGAAAACGAGGCCTCCACTTTGTTCTTATAATTCAGCTTGGCTCTTTTTATTGCACGCTTGACCTCTCGGTTGACCTCCTTCTTTTCCTCCGCTGTACCCGTATAAAAAATCCTTTTTTTCTTATTGAGTAGCTGCTTCAGTTCTTTCGTTACCCAGGGTTTATTGTTAGGGAATACTGTAATGGTTTTGGTTGGGATAATGTTGTTGACACAGAAGGATATATAATCTGTGACTGTGTCGACCTGTTCGTCGATGTTGTTGGAGGCCAGTAAACATTTCCAGTCAGTGGATTCAAAACAGCCCTGGAGTCTGTCAATACTACTGGGCGTCCACTGTTTAACAGTCTTAATGATTTTTTCTGACCTCTTGACAATGGGCACGTAAGCTGGAGCAAGCAAAATACTGTTGTGATCTGCAGAACCAAGGGGAGGAAGGGGGACTGCCTTATAAGCCTTTGGCACAGAGCCATAACATCTGTCCAATGTTTTACCAAGTCGTGTGGGGCAGTCAATGTATTGTTGAAATCCCTTAAGAGATTTATCCATTAAACAGTGATTGAAATCACCCATCAAGAATTTTGGTGCGTCTGGGGAGATTGATTCTAACCTGTTTATGGTATTCTTGACATGTTCAGAAGCAGCAGCAGCGTTTGCTTTGGGGTGAATATAAACCAAGATTATAAAAAGTTGTGGAAACTCCCGTGGGAGGTGGAATGGGCGAAGAGAGATGGCCAGCAGTTCTATGTCAGAGTTGCACAACTCTTCCCTGATCACAACAGATTTGCAATAGGATGGGTTGACATAGATGCAGACCCCGCCCCCACAATGTTTCTTAGTGAGAGAGGAGTCTCGATCCAGCCTTACAGGAGAGCCAAACCCGTCTATGTGCAGGGCGTCATTGCTGTCTCCTTTATTTAGCCATGTCTCTGTAAAGGCTAAAATCGATGCTGTCCGATATTCATACATATGGTTGACATTAGCTTGTAGTTCGTCAGTCTTGTTGCGGAGTGAGCGAACGTTAGCCAGAATGACTGAAGGAAGAGTTCGATGTTTCACATTCCTCTGCTTTAGTCTGGCTCTGACGCCTCCCGTTTTCTTCCCCCTCCTGGTTGCCTTCTTTTTTTGGTGAGTGTCATACTGGCCAGTCGCGTGACTACGGAGTATCTCTTCCGGTATCTCCTCTGTGAGGACGACTCGATCGGCTTGAAACCGCAGCTGCAGAAGCGAATCCCTGGAATATGTAGTCCGTGGAGTGTCTGAATGACTATGTCCATTTGTTTTGCAGAAAAAATGGTCCATAAAGTGCAGCAGAAACACCGCAATCCACAGGATCCTAGTGTAATCCATTGACCGGTGTATTCGGGGCTAGTGCTAGCTAGCACTAGCCTCGCTAGTTTCCACAGTATGGTGATCACGCAAGCAAATGACAGCTGCAGGCGTTCGTTGAAAAATAAAAAGGACAGCACATAAAATCAACTGAACGTATGTTGCCCTGACACTGCTAAAAAAGGAAGCTAAAAAACACACATTAAGGGACATGTACAATAAGAGCTGCTCGTCTGTGCCAGCGGTCACCACACGAGCAGTGATCAGCTGAAATGGAATTCCTGGTATTCCTCAAAAAACATATTTTTGATATCATGCCATTCACATTTTTAACTTTTATACATTTTAAGAAATTTTTGCTTTTGTCTTACTACCCCAACCTTCCATAAGTGGGTCAAAAATGACCCGGTCGGGTTGTTTTCTTGAAATATCTTCGTAATGAAAATTTTTTATCATTTCATATTCTAGGTATTCCTCAAAAAACATGTTTTTGATATCATGCCATTCACATTTTTAACTTACCTTTTATACATTTTAAGACATTTTTGTTTTTGTGTTACTACCCCAACCTTCTATAAATGGGTCAAAAATGACCCGGTCAGGTTGTTTTCTTGAAATATCTTTGTAATGAAATTTTTTTATCATTTCATATTCCTGGTATTCCTCAAAAAACATGTTTTTGATATCATACCATTCACATTTTTAACTTACCTTTTATACATTTTAAGAATTTTTTTTTTGTCTTACTACCCCAACCTTCCATAAGTGGATCAAAAATGACCCGGTTGGGTTGTTTTCTTGAAATATCTTCGTAATGAAAATTTTTTATCATTTCATATTCCTGGTATTCCTCAAAAAACATGTTTTTGATATCATGCCATTGACATTTTTAACTTACCTTTATGTAACACACAATGGATCCTCACATTTTCTATTGTTGTACGGGGTCATTTTCTTTTTCAAAGATGTAAAAAAAGTGAAAAATGAAGATGTTTCTAACATGAAATCATTCTTGTGTGGTCCTAAATATAATACTAAATATCATACAAGTGATTATTCCTAACCAAAATGGCAAATTTGGCATAAAAAGGTATTGATTCTAGTATGGGTGATTTTTGAGCCACTGATGGAAGAGTGTAGGGTCCAGTCACTTGTGCATCGAAGGGTTAAAGGCTGTGTTCTGAAGCATTTGATGGACAGCCTATTTCACACTGAGGCCTCTACTCCATTGGAAATATGTCCTGTCTGTGTTTCAGTGGATCTATTTGAGATCAGAGAGGTTCGCCCCGGCCGGAATTCCAAAGACTTTGAGCGCTTCAAAGATGGCAAGGACAAACACGATGAGAATACATGTTTTACCATCTTCTACGGCTCACAGTTTGTACTCAGCACCTTAAGTCTGGGAGGTGAGTACGTCTTCAACGGTTTTACGGCTTTATACGTCTGAGGCATTGTCTTCTCTTATGATGTGGTAGCATACTACCTCTTAGCATGCTAACAAAAAACTATTGATTATGTTGTCATTTCTTTAAAGGGGACCTATTATGCTTTTTGCACTTTTCTGACCAATAAATGTAGTTAGAATGTTGTATTCCCGTGTTAAACCATGTCAAAGGTTCAGGTGATGAGGTTTGCGCATTTGGAATTGAGCCCTGAAAGAAGTTTGGGATGGCTCAAAATGCTCGGTTTCCGGGGGCGTTGCAAAACTGTTCCTTTGTGATGTCACAGAGGAGCAGGCTTCCATATATGGGCGTGGCACACTCTGCCAAGCTCAGCTTCTGGAGCAAGAAGCTTTTGGAGGAAGACAAAAATATTTTCATCCGTCAACGGCATTTCACACGGGGACTGTTTTTGTGAGCATGAACATGAAATATCCGCCAAATTGTTGCCGAAGCCAGAAGCACGGAGGTGGAGCGAACCACTGGAGCACGGTAGTCCTGCAAAAAAACATGTAATGACCACATTTCCACTTCCGATGTCTTGTGCCAAGATTGTCTGCAGTTAGTAAACGTCCGGCTTCTGAGCTCCAGGGCACTAGCGGTGCTTCTGACAAAGTGTGTCCGACAATGAGTCCTCCTCTTCTGAGCACTCCAAAGACTTTATTTATTATTATTATTAACTACCATAGCCAATAAATTAGAGTGTTTGCAGTAGTAGTAGTAGTTTGGTAGTGTGACCAATAACATTGGAGTGGGCGTACCCGGAGGCGGTCCGTTTTGACAGGAAGGAAGCACAAATCCAAGGAGATACAGTTGGAATTGGTGCAGATTCTGGAAGATCTAGAAAGTTTTCTGTGCAGGTTATTGTGAGTAGCTGCTCTACAGGAGTCCATAACTCAATATAAATGGTAAAAAAAAAATTTGCATAATTATTACAATTCCTTGTTTTCCGGCCTAAAAATTCCCATTGTAATGAAATCCAACATTTCGCCAGCCCATTCCAGCATCTATATGAATTATATGACTCCATATTTTCCATACAGCATGTCAGCTATGCATATACAATTTCTCCCCAGGTTGCCTTCTGTAGTTGAGTTATTGTGCTTATTTCCTAGCTGATTCTGTGGAGGATGCACATAAATGGCTGCTTGGACTTGAGATGCTAGTTGAGGAGACACTGGCCACTCCTACCCCGGTTGTTATTGAGAGGTAATCATACACGCAAACGCGCTCTAATTACACTTTACAGCCTCATCTAGCAAGGTTTTCTTTGTTCAAGCTGGCTGAGGAAGAAAATGTATTCTGTCAATCAAACAAAGACAAACAGGTAGGACATCATTTTCTTCATTTTCTTTCACGGCGACTCGTTCAGTCTTGCTACGTCTTCTTTATGAACGCATGTCCTTTCAATGTGATCTTTTCAGCATATCCACCAAGGAGCTGAAGACTCTTCTCCCTTTGCTCAACTACAAACCACCGAGCGCTCGCTCTCTGAAAGACAAATTTATGGTGTGCTTCCATTTTTTTTTTTTTTTTGGTCTTTAATCCGATAGATGTTGCATTCACTGACGTGCATTCGCTGAGTAGGGTAGGCAGACAGGAAGTGACGTCTGGGGTTCAGAGTTGAGTTTTAGCCTGCAACAGGAGCCGGTGTTAGGGATTATTGTGGATCAAATCTGGTGCTTGTGTGTCTCATCCAACATTACAGTGACATTACAGACACCTAGTGGTCAGTGTAGGATACTACATATCATTACATCATCTTTGACTGCGTCTTCTGAATGACTAAAATCCGTATTTATTCATTCATTTTTTACCGCTTATCCTCAAAAGGGTCGCAGGGGGATGCTGGAGCCTATGCCAGCTGTCTTTGGACTGGTGGCCAGCCAATCACAGGGCACATATAGACAAACAACCATTCACACTCACATTCATACCTATGGACAATTTGGAGTCGCTAATTAACCTAGCATGTTTTTGGAATGTGAGGAAACCGGAGTACGGAAGTATGGGAACTCCACATAGAGATGCCCGAGGGGGGAATCAAACCCGAGTCTCCTAGCCAAGTGGTAGTGGCAACCACTCGTCCACTGCGCAGACCATTCATTCATTTTCTACGAGGGTCGCAGGGGGTCCTGGAGCCTCCTGGTGATTTTTGCAAGGTTAGTTCATGTAACAGGCGTGTAAAGGTGACTGTAGGGGTGTTATTTCATGTATAGAGGACTCTAATTATGTTAAAAACATACAGTTTTTTTCTGCTCCAACTACAAAAAAAAATCATTCATTTTCTACCGCTAATCCTCACAAGGGTCGCAGGGGGTGCTGGAGCCTCCTGATGATTTTTGCAAGGTTAGTTCATGTAACAGGCGTGTAAAGGTGACTATAGGGGTGTTATTTCATGCATAGAGGACTCTAATAATGTTAAAAAACATACAGATTTTTCTGCTCTAACTACAAAAAAATAATTCATTTTCTACCGCTAATCCTCACAAGGGTCGCAGGGGGTGCTGGAGCCTATCCCAGCTGTCTTCGGGCGAGAGGCGGGGTACGCCCCGGACTGGTGGCCAGCCAATCACAGGGCACATATAGACAAACAACCATTCACACTCACATTCATACCTATGGACAATTAAGTGCTAATTAACCTAGCATGTTTTTGGAATGTGGGAAGAAACCGGAGTACCCGGAGAAAACCCACGCATGCACGGGGAGAACATGCAAACTCCGCATAGAGTTGCGGGTGGAATCGAACTCGGGTCTCCTAGCTGTGTGGCCTGCCCGCTAATCACTCGTCCACCGTGCAGCCAATGTATGACTTCATATATTTTAATGAATATTTGATTTATGAAATAGGATTGGAACGGTACGCCATTACGGCTCATTTTGAGATACAGTAAGAGAACAAAATGTAAAACACAAAAATAAAACAAATGTGTTGCAATTGTTTTGTTTTGTTATTTCACAGGAAGTGGGAGTAAAACACGACCGTTTGGACTTTGAGCAGTTTCATAAATTGTACAACCTCATAATGTTCGATCAAAATGAGGTAAGCAGGAGTTTGGGAAGAATGACGTCATGAACTTGTTGTATGATGATGCACAATTGTCCTTTCGTTCTTCCTCACTTAGATTCTTGAAGAATTCAAAAAGGATTGCTTGTTTATTTTAGGGTGAGCTGCTTTTCTTTTTCGTCTTTTTTTGTGAGACTGCATTTTGAAAGTCGAAACAAGTGCTGCCTCACTTATATTGTGTCTTATTGTGTCTTATTTTGTGTGCACTCTTTGCTGTTATTCAGTAATACAGACAAGCCTGACGCTTCGGTCGTCCTGCTGCATGACTTCCAACGATTTCTCATCTACCAGCAGAAGGTAAACCATGTTAATCCTAAAAATAAAAAAAAAGTTTTAACAATATAGTGGAACCTTGGTTAGCGTTTGTTCTCGAAAATCTAAGCCAAAATTTTGCCACATACTTTTTCCAGTAAGTCCTGTCGTATTGTTAGCACACTGCATGGGTCCAACTTTGTTCATGTATTTTTATCACTAAAAGTCCTTAGCTTGCTAGCAAAATGGCAACCGGAACCACCAGAAGTCAGCTACGTCTATGACGTCATCAGCGGTTGACTCTCAATACCAAAACTGTTCACACAAAAAATGTATTAAAAATAATAAATTAATGAAATTAAATTTAAAAATAAATAAAATTATTTTTTTTATGGTTTTACATTCATAAAACAATTCTAAATGCATATAAATGACAAATGAACATTTTAGCTTACTTTTACCTTCACTGAAGATGGGATTCTCCACTTGAGCGTTGCCAAAGACACAATGTGGCAGCAAGACCCAACAGAGACACCACCTTCCTGTCTTGCCATGAGTTAAGTCAAACATTTGCATCACAAAAATGCCTCCTCAAAAAAATCCGACCTCACTATGTGTTCCGGTGTTTAGATGAAGACGTTATGACTGCACTGTTGCGCTGAGCTAAATTTTTAAAAGTCATTCATGGGAATGTGTTGTAACCACAAAAAGTAAGACGACATGTTGTCAACTGAGAACTTCCTGTATTTGAATTTTCACTGCTACTTTCCCGTCCTCCAGGAGTCTTGGGCCAGCGATCTGAATCAGGTGAAAGAGTTGATGACCACTTTCATTGACGACACCATGAGAAAAACCAATGACCCTGAGTTCACCGTCAGTGAGGTACGGACTGATGTTTTCACGTGCAAAAAAAGATCTTTTAAATCTCTGAATTTGATGAACTTTCTCTGTGCCTCAGTTCCTCAGCTTCCTGTTTTCCAAGGAGAACTCCCTGTGGGATGATAAGCTGTCAGACGTTAACAACCAAGACATGAACAACCCTTTGTCTCATTACTGGATTAATTCATCACACAACACGTCAGTGTGACATCTCTATAAAACACAAATGTAAGCAATTTTCACTGACTTTTTTTTAATTTTATGTGAAATTTTGTGTTTTTTTAGTTACCTGACAGGTGATCAGCTCCGTAGCGAGTCTTCCACGGAGGCGTATGTGCGTTGCCTACGCCTGGGATGTCGCTGTGTTGAATGTCAGTACGTGTTTCTTATTTTGATTGTGCATGGACTTTGTACTGTTTTCACCTAAATTTACCCTTTTTGTTCTGAATGTGTTGTTTTTTTTTTCTGCTGCGGTTTGCAGTGGATTGCTGGGAAGGACCAGGAGAACCCATCATCTATCACGGCTGGACTAGAACCACCAAGATCAAGTTTGAAGATGTGGTAAAAGCCATCAATCAGCACGCTTTTGTGACGTCTGAGTAAGTGGCACAAATAACTCACTATAAAATTAAATTAAATTAAATTAAATTAAATTAAATTAAATTAAATTAAATTAAATTAAATTAAAATAAAATAAAATAAAATAAAATAAAATAAAATAAAATAAAATAAAATAAAATAAAATAAAATAAAATAAAATAAAATAATAAATCACTTATTCAGGGCAAGAGAGGCTAAAGAATAAATTTTTACATCAGTTACATCACATACCAACGAAAATAAATTTCTGGGGATCACAATAGATGAAAATATGAGCTGGAAACCTCATATTACAAATATACAACATAAGGTGGCCAGAAATATTTCATAATAAAAATTTTCATCATTTATGTGCAGGTTAATTGAATTGAATTGTGACCCGAGTGCTACCAGGGTTAGACACAGAACTGGGAAACACCTAAGTCATTTTATGTTTTAATCCTTCCATATTACCTAATCATGTTCCATAAGGTGTTAGATGTTTTTTTCTTCCAAACTTAAGCAACAACAGTAGTACTGTTTTTGTACTGTTTTGTTTGGTTAACGCTGGAGCTCTCCACCAGGTTCCCAGTCGTACTCTCCATAGAAGAGCATTGCCCATTGGAGCAGCAGCGTCATATGGCTCGTATCTTCAGGGACGTGTTTGGAGACAAACTTCTACTTGAGCCAGTGGAGCACATGGCTGAGCAGCTACCTTCACCCACGCAGCTGAAGGGCAAAATCATCCTCAAGGTGCTTTGTGTGCAGGGTTGAGCTTTAGGTTCTCTCTATGAACCTGCAAACACTGTGTGTGTGTGTGTGTGAGTACAAGGTGTTGAAATAATTGTTTTGAAATGTTGATGTCCACATCCAGCACAAGAAGCTCAGTGTCGATGGCGGGGTTGCCAGCAAAGACTTCAGGACTTGGCAGAAACAGGGAGACTTGGAGATGTGGGACCCTGTCAACCAGGTACTTTAAGAGGAAGGAAATGGCCTGACGACTTTTTACTCCAAGAACTCTTGAACCTAAGACCCGATTTAAAATCATTTGGTCATCAGTATGGAGACATACTTTGAATATGAATTTATTTATGTTTATCTGTGATGTTTTGATATGGAATTTGTGTTTGTCCGTTTCAGCGGTGGAACAACCACTACTGTGTGATCTCTGATGACATGTTGTACTACGCAGAGGAGTACGAGGAGGAAAAGGAAGACCTCAGGAAGGTGAATTAAATCAACCCCAACAGTCCGAATATGTCTATGTGCTTCAGTCACTGACACATGGGAGTTTCTTTTTAGGTTGGCTTATATTTTTTTTCAGAGACATACCTTGAGTCCTTACCAAATCCCTTTTCAAATTTGACAATGACTCTCCAAAAACAAGTTTTTGTTGTGTTTTCCTAAAGGAGTTCCATTTATGGTGATGGTAATGGTTTTATTTCATTTGAACATGCATCAGATCACAATTGAGTGCATCCCATAATCAGTTCCCAGTTCCACATGTCCAAAAGGAGTAGGAAGAAGCAAAGCTTATTAAATCCTACCTCTTCATCTGGTACAATTAGTAACTGTTACATTTGTTCACTTCCTGCTTTCCTAATATAGTGACATTTTTTAATTTTAATTTTAATTTTAATTTTAATTTTAATTTTAATTTTAATTTTAATTTTAATTTTAATTTTAATTTTAATTTTAATTTTAATTTTAATTTTAATTTTAATTTTAATTTTAATTTTAATTTTAATTTTAATTTTAATTTTAATTTTAATTTTAATTTTTTTATATTTAGACACAAGTCTTCACCAACTCCAGAAAAGGAAGCTCCATGGCTTCCTGACGCGGTATCTTGTCTTTCAACAGCTTTTTGTCATGATTCTTAAGAAAATAAAAAACTTCAAAAGGTGCACCATCGACGCACAGTCCATGTTTTGCGAGCAAACCAAGTCTAGCACAAATCTTTGGATAGCGTCCGCCTCGGTTAGCTTGTTCTTCAGTTAAAATAGAACATTTGTCCGCCAATCTGTGTTCTTAATGTATTTTTAAAAAAATCACAAAACACCTTTAGCTCAGGTCTATATCACCTGTCTATGATGTCATCAGCAGTTCAAAAAATGTTCCAGGGGACCTATTATAATTTTCCCACTTTTCCGACCTATAAATGTGGTTAGAATGTAGTATTCCCATGGAAGTTAGTCTTGGAAAAAGTTTGGGATGGCTCAAATACCTTGGTTTCAAAAAGCGTGGTAAAACTGCCCCTTTGTGATGTCACACAGGAGCAGGAAATAACTCATGGCAAAACAGGAAGGTGGTATCCATGTTGGTAAAAGTAACCTTAAATGTAACTCCATTACTACATGTAAAACTATAATTATTAATCTATAAAAACATGCTTTAATTGGGACTCCAAAGTCCCGCTTTTAATCAACCATTATGTGTTTCGCAGTTCCAAGACCTGCATTGTTCAGAGACGTGGTTTCACGGTCACATCAGGGAGGGCCGGCAGATGGCGGAGCGACTGATTCACGATTACTGCACGGAGATGAGAGGAAGAGATGGCACCTTTTTGGTGCGACAGAGTGATCGGGTCGCCGCAGACTTCACGCTTTCCTTCTGGTAGGACTCACGTCAGCCATATTGATTGTACCGATTACGCTGGCTTTGTCGTGTCAATCTATTTACGTCTGTGACAATCTGTCTTGTATCAGTTGTATCTGTGGTTTGGAACAAGTTCAAAGGTTGAGCTTATTCGTGCGTTTCAGGCGCAGTGGGAGAGTCCAGCACTGCCGTATTCGTTCTTTGTCGGAGGGACAAAACACGTATTACTACCTGACGACAAACCTCCATTTTCCCAGCGTGTATTCCTTGATACAGCACTACAGAGAGAACCCTCTACGCTGCCATGACTTCGAGCTGCGGCTCACCGACCCCGTACCTCACCCCAATCCGCATCTACAACAAGGGTTGGTCGCTGTCAAGCACAGCTAGACAATTCATCTATCATTAATCCATTATCCAATTAATCCACAACTATTTTGGTATTCACTGTTGTAAAAAAATATATATAAATTAGGGATGTCTGATATCATCATTCAAAATACGATATTGGTTGATATCACTGTCGGATTTGTTCCCGATCACGAAACCCCAAATTTTAAAAAATGCTTTCCACAACACATATGTGTTCATACCACCACAGGAGATATGTTATGTTACACATATCGATATCGGCTGATATCGGAAATTGAGAATTGAACAATATCGGCACATCAGTTTTCTGCAAAAATGCAGATTTGTAGATTTTCTGCAAAAATCCCTAATGTAAATATCCTGATTTCAGCTTCTCAAATGTGAATAATTTTTCTTTTCCGTAGTTCATGAAAGTAGAGCTATTATCACGCACATCATCTTCGACTTTCTCATAATATTATAGCAAAAAAATATATAAAAAAAATACATACTATATAAATAAATATATATATTTTTTTTCAACTCTATACCACTAAAATGACTATTTGTTTTTCTTTCTTGAGTTAAATTGCTAAATTTTTTTCCAAGCATCGGCTTAATCGACTAAGAAAACAATCATTAGTTGCAGACATACTATCAAAAACTTTATTTATTATGAATTCATTTTGAAATTTCAGATGAAAACCGAAGCATTTTTTTCCATCTAAAATAATGTACATCCGAGTAACTTGTTCCAGCCCCCCAAAAATACAGTGTAACCTCGGTTAGCATGCACCTCGGTTAACACGTTTTATCGGTTAACACTGAAAATGTTGCCTCGGTTTGCATACATTCTACCTTTAGCGTGAATCCAGATGTGTTCTTAATGTATTTTTATCACAAAGCGTCCTTGTTAGCAGTTTGATAATACACAGAAACACATATGTGTTCATACTACCACAGGAGATATGTAATGTTACACATTTCAGTATCAGCTGATATCGGTATCGGAAATTGAGAGTTGGACAATATCGGCATATCGGTTTTCGGCAAAAATGACAATATTGGACATCCCTAATGTAAATATCCTGATTTCAGCTTCTCAATAATTTTTTCTTTTCCCGTAGTCATCCATGAAAGTAGAGCTATTATCACGCACACCATCTTCGACTTTCTCATAATATTACGGCTTAATAAAAAAAAATGTATATTTCAACTCTATGCCACTAAAATGACATTATTTTTCTATTCTTTCTTGTTGAGGTAAAATTGCTACTTTTTTTTCAAGCATCAGATTAATCGACTAAGAAAACAATCGTTAGTTGCAGACATACTATCAAAAACTTTGTTTTTTCCAATGAATTTATTCCAAAAATTCAGATGAAAACTGAAACATACAAAAACTGAAGCATTTTTTTCCATCTAAAATAATGTAAATCCAAGCAACCCGTTCCAGTCCCCCCAAAATACAGTGTAACCTCGGTTAGCATGCTCCTCGGTTAACATGTTTTATCGTTTAACACTGAAAATGTTGCCTCAGTTTGCATACATTCTACCTTTAGCGTGAATCCAAATGTGTTCTTAATGTATTTTTATCACAAAGCGTCCTTGTTAGCAGTATGCTAATACATAGAACAGGTCAGCTTTGTCACCTGACTATGATGTCCTCAGCAGTTGACTCTGTCGTTTTTTTGCGAACTGACACAGTTGCACCACAAGTCTCTGCTGTTCTTTTGACCTTGGTTAAAGAAGGTAAGAAACACTATTGAATTCAAGGAAGAAGTCGTAACAAAATATGACTGTAGTGTCTGAGTGGATCGCTGTCTTTGTCAACAGTCGCTTCTTTCACGAAGGTAAAACGACTTAAAAGTTCAATGACCTCCGTCACTCATCATTTACATGCATTTCCAATTGCAATTCTAATAGTAAATCTATTAAAACGTGTTTTGTGTTAACATGTTGGCTTTCTTAATTGGATTTACATGATTTTTTGGTTTGAGTACGTTGGTACTTGGTTAGAGTCGGACCTTCTAGAACGGATTAATGACACTAACCAAGGTTTTACTGTATTACCTTTTCTAACATTATATGAACATGAAGAACTTCATGATGTGTTCCAAATTGCAATGCTTTACATCCTCAAGGTGGTTCTACAGTAACTTGAGCAGAGGTCAGGCCGAGGATTATCTGCTTCGGATTCCCAGAGACGGAGCGTTCCTCCTCCGACAGAGAGAGGGAGAGCCAGACTCCTTCGCTATCACTTTCAGGTTCTTCCGATTTTTACTACTTGATTTGCTTAATTCCCTTTTTTTTATATTCAAATGCATTTCTCCGTCTCCCAGAGGTGACGGTAAGGTGAAACATTGTCGGATCCAGAAGGAAGGTGGTGTGTACGTGCTGGGGACCACAACCGAGTTTGAGAGCCTGGTGGAGCTAGTAAACTACTTTAAGAAGAAACCGCTATATCGCAAGACCAAGCTACGATACCCAGTCACACCAGACCTGGTGGAACGCTTCAGCACAGTGAGTGACGAATGAAGAAAAATCTAATAATTATGATAATTATTCATAATAATAATAACGACTAACATTTACTTACATTTATTATAACATTTAGTTTCTGTGCTTTTTGGGTGTTTTGGTGTTTCCTGAAAAGGCGGCTTTGAGATAAAATGTCCGACTATTCATGCTAAAATGTTAGCTAACATTGGCGCCCACACATGCGAGTTGAGGGGTGATTACCTCCTCCTGTGTGGGCAGACTCACATGCCTAGACACCAAAGCTATTTGAATCAGTTAGTATGTGGAGGCCTTGTTTTGGAGACAAGGGGCCTCTAGCCTCAAGGTAATGTATATCTTAGCAGAAATACATACATTCATAACCAAAAATATATAATATATGCCAATAATTCCAATGCTTTTGACCAAAGATGTGTTGGCCAAAAACATTGGTATCACTGGCATGCCAATAAATGTTTGGCCGTGACTGGTATGTTCATGCATCATTGAAATTAATATTAGTCAAATCACATGGAATAATGCACACAAAAAAAATATATAAATCCAAAAGTCATTACTTCAGTGTTGTCTAATAAATAAAATTTGTAGAAATGATTTGCACAGAATGCACCTTATTTTGGAATCCGTTTCACAGATTAACGACTCTGCCTCTCTGTACGAGATGAAGACATACGTGGAACCCAATGAAATTGAGTCATCACTGGTATGTAAAGTGTACACAACCATACTTCACCGGGGCTGGGTGAAAAAAAAAACAAGCCATTAAAACGAGTGATTATTCCGAACCAAAATGGCAAAATTGGCATAAAAACACATTGATTCCAGTACGGGTGATTTTTGACCCACTTTTGGACATGTGGAACTGGGAACTGATGATGGGATGCACTCAATTGTAATCTGATGCATGTTGAAATGAAATTTCATTGTACAAGTTTGCACTAAAACCTGAAAAAAAAAACACTTTTTCATAATTTATGTGCAGGTTAATCGAATCGTGATAACCGGTAAGCCATTTTGAACCTTCTGAACGATAATGGAAACGATGTAGGAAATTGGCCATGATACCCAGCCCTATAATTCACTATACTTTTAAGTATTGTTTTATGCTTAATAATATATGTACTGTACTGTAGACATGAATAATTGTATTATGTGTGTACCTCAGCCAAAGAGTACAGTCCGGGCTGTTTATAGCTACCAGGCCATGAGGCCGGATGAGCTGACCTTCAGCAAAGGGGCTTTGATACATAATGTATTCAAAGACAACAACGGGTGGTGAGTACGAACGAGCATCCCAGGAATTGGAATTCATTTGAAAAATGTATAGGAAAACCGCTCATATTCCTAAACTCATCCCAGGTGGAAAGGAGACCACGGTGGAAAAGTGCAGCTCTTTTTCCCGTCCAACTATGTGGAGGACGTGTCCAACAACACCAAACCTGACATTAGACAACAGGTGAGGAAAATAGCGCAGATTTTAGGATTTTATCTGCGTCTAGATTGTGTAAATTGCTACCTGTCTGCCACGGCATGTCAGGCCCACTTTCTGGTTTTGCAGGCCCTTGATAAATAAATAAAAGATCATGTGTTTGTGACTTGAATGAATGTAGGGAATGGAAGACAATCCACTGGGTGAACTATGCAAGGGTGCCGTGGATATCTCCAAGTGCAGCATACAAAACTGTGAGTATCGTTTCATTTGACAACATGTCATCATCATGTCTGCCAATGGAAATGGAAATCAGGGGTGTCCAACGTGCTGCCTGTGGGCCATTTGTGTCCTGTCCCGCAGCTATTGACCTGCGGAAATATCTGCTGTAATTTTACAAGAATAAAATAATTCAAAATATTAACTCATTCGCTACCAAAGACGTTTTTTTCAACCCATCCCAACGTCATAGACGTATCCATACGTCTTTTAGAGGCACAAAGAGGTGATGATGCAACTCCACAATACAAGAGAGAGCATGTTTGTCGCGGTCTTAAGATGAAAAAGCATTTTGGAAGTGCTCAGTATGCATCTTTGTCTTGTAAAAGAGCCCTTTCAGCAACCAGGAAGTGAAAATTTTTATCGCATGTGCACGTGCATACACACATACAGTTCAGTTGCAAAAATGTTAATTTTAAATAGTACAGTGTTATATTTTGTAAATGTATATATTTTTCATGTAAAACAACCATTTTTGTGATATTTATGTTGTGGCATCGATATTTTTGCTAAATTTGTGTCAGTGACAGTTATGCTTGAAAGGTATCATTACACAAAACGCCTTATTTCCTCCCTTTTTTTGTTGAGAACTGATATTTTACTTAAACTCACCCATTGTATGTTTTACTGCTGACTATTAAATAATGGAAAAAGGTAGAAATATATATTTTTTACCATGTACATATACCATTCTGTGTGACTTTAAAAATCAGTATACCGACAGGGAAGAAAAGAAAAGAACTGCCATCATTTCAGGAGACTGAAGTCATATTGTGAGGAAATTTTAGTCATTGAAATATTAAAGAAAAAAATACAATGTTGAAGTCATAACACTATGAGAAACAAACAAAACAAAAAATACATGTGACATTTTTGGAAAATTAGGTTGAGGAAAAAAGTTATAATATTACGGGCATAAAGTCAAAATATTATGGGAATAAAGTCAAGAACAAAATATACAGGAGGTACTAGGTTGAAATAGTTAGAAAATTAAAAAAAAAAGCAGCAGAAATTGAAAGACCAGCCGTTCTTCACAAGAATAAAGTAAAAAAATATTAAAATAAAAATTTTAGAAGAATAAACTTAGAATATTATGGGTGAAAATATTACTATTTTACCTGTACCACAAAGCTGAGATACAATTTTTCTTGAAAAATATATCTTCTTAATACATCTAGTACAAAATATCAACGTGCCATCCATTCATTTTCCACTATGAGGCCCTTGCTGGAGGAAGTGTTGGACACCCTTGGTGTAAATGAATATAAACAATATTAATGCTTCAATCCTCTCTCTGTTCAGTGAAAAATGGTAAAAACGGAAAGCTGCATGTTTTGACTGTTCAGAACATGGAGCAAGATAGTCTGCATTACGACTTGGCAGCGGAATCTCTGGAGGAGCTCTTTGAATGGTACAAGGTGGCTTGGGGCATCACTCAGAGGGCGATGGGCAAGCAGTTCAGTCGAGAACAAGAGGTGAGTGTTTGCGGCTTGAATATTTCACTTAGTGACGCTGTCTCTAGTGGAGGAAAAAGTTAGTTCCAAACCGTGATAAATTGAATTTTTTTGCACGTTGTATAAGTGGTTAGCGCGCAGGCCTCACAGCTAGGAGACCCGAGTTCAATTCCACCCTCTCTGTGTGGAGTTTGCATGTTAGTTTAATTGGCCACTCCAAATTTTCCATAGATATGAATGTGAGTGTGAATGGTTGTTTGTCTATATGTGCCCTGTGATTGGCTGGCCACCAGTCCAGGGTGTACCACGCCTCTCGCCCCGAAGACAGCTGGGATAGGCTCCAGCACCCCCTGCGACCCTAGTGAGGCATAGCGGTAGAAAATTAATTGATTTTTTTGGAGTTAGAGCAGAAAAAAACTATGTTTTTAACATAATTAGAGTCCTCTATACATGAAATAACACCCCTATAGTCACCTTTACACGCCTGTTACATGAACTAACCTTGCAAAAATCATCAGGAGGTCCAATGCTTATTTTTTAAACATTATTAGAGTCCTCTATACATGATATAACACCCCTATAGTCACCTGTACACTCCTGTTACATGAACTAACCTTGCAAAAATCAGCAGGAGGCCCCAGCACCCCCTGCGACCCTTGTGAGGATAAGCGGTAGAAAATGAATTAATTATTTTTTTTGTAGAGCAGAAAAAACCTGTATGTTTTTAACATTATTAGAGTCCTCTATACATGATATAACACCCCTACAGTCACCTTTACATGCCTGTTACATGAACTAACCTTGCAAAAATCATCAGGAGGTCCAATGCTTATTTTTTATACATTATTAGAGTCCTCCATACATGAAATAACACCCCTATAGTCACCTTTACACGCCTGTTACATGAACTAACCTTGCAAAAATCAGCAGGAGGCCCCAGCACCCCCTGCGACCCTCGTGAGGATTAGCGGTAGAAAATGAATAAATTTTTTTGTAGTTAGAACAGAAAACACCTGTATGTTTTTTAACATTATTAGAGTCCTCTATACATGATATAACACCCCTACAGTCACCTTTACATGCCTGTTACATGAACTAACCTTGCAAAAATCATCAGGAGGTCCAATGCTTATTTTTTATACATTATTAGAGTCCTCCATACATGAAATAACACCCCTATAGTCACCTTTACACTCCTGTTACATGAACTAACCTTGCAAAAATCAGCAGGAGGCCCCAGCACCCCCTGCGACCCTCGTGAGGATTAGCGGTAGAAAATGAATTAATTTTTTTTGTAGTTAGAGCAGAAAAAAATATGTTTTTAACATAATTAGAGTCCTCTATACATGAAATAACACCCCTATAGTCACCTTTACACGCCTGTTACATGAACTAACCTTGCAAAAATCAGCAGGAGGCTCCAGCACCCCCTGCGACCCTCGTGAGGATTAGCGGTAGAAAATGAATTAATTTTTTTGTAGTTAGAACAGAAAACACCTATATGTTTTTTTAACATTATTAGAGTCCTCTATACATGATATAACACCCCTACAGTCACCTTTACATGCCTGTTACATGAACTAACCTTGCAAAAATCATCAGGAGGTCCAATGCTTATTTTTTATACATTATTAGAGTCCTCCATACATGAAATAACACCCCTATAGTCACCTTTACACTCCTGTTACATGAACTAACCTTGCAAAAATCAGCAGGAGGCTCCAGCACCCCCTGCGACCCTCGTGAGGATTAGCGGTAGAAAATGAATTAATTTTTTTGTAGTTAGAACAGAAAACACCTGTATGTTTTTTAACATTATTAGAGTCCTCTATACATGAAATAACATCCCTATAGTCACCTTTACACGCCTGTTACATGAACAAAACTTGCAAAAATCATCAGGAGGTCCAATGCTTATTTTTTAAACATAATTAGAGTCCTCCATACATGATATAACACCCCTATAGTCACCTTTACACTCCTGTTACATGAACTAACCTTGCAAAAATCATCAGGAGGTCCAATGCTTATTTTTTAAACATTATTAGAGTCCTCTATACATGATATAACACCCCTATAGTCACCATTACACTTCTGTTACATGAACTAACATTGCAAAAATCATCAGGAGGTCCAATGCTTATTTCCCCAACTATACAGTATGTCTTTCTGATTGACTACAGTATTTTTGTGGTCTGTTCACATCACCGTGTATACAGGAAGTTACTTTTTTTTTTGTCTAATCTCAGATCAGACAACAGGAGGAAGTGGAGAAGAAAGCGGATGTTGCGATGGAGATGTCAGACCTGGTGGTCTACTGTCAGCCACGCAGCAAGGAGAAAGACCGCTTTGGTAGAGCACATGCAGATGAAACGTTGGACCTTGGTCACATTGGGCATGAAACTCATGAAACTCTGTCCTTCCTTCCAGATAGCTACCACTACAAAGAGGTGCGCTCGTTTGTGGAGAACAAGATACCAGGAAAGCATCTTTCCATGGACTTTCTGCAGTATAACCAAAAGGCCTTGAGTCGCATCTACCCGAAAGGCCAACGCGTGGAGTCCTCCAACTATGACCCCTACCCTCTATGGGCTGTTGGCTGTCACATGGTGGCCCTCAACTTTCAGACAGCAGGTAATCATTTGGGTTAGGATCCATTTGGTGGCTTTGGTATCTTGACGGCTGGAAGATCAGGGTTCCGGTCGAGTGGTTAGCGCGCAGACCTCACAGCTAGGAAACCCGAGTTCAATTCCACCCTCGGTTATCTCTGTGTGGAGTTTGCACCCGGTTTTCTCCGGGTACTCCGGTTTCCTCCCACATTCCAAAAACATGCTAGGTTAATTAGCCGCTCCAAATTGTCCATAGGTATGAATGTGAGTGTGAATGGTTGTTTGTCTATATGTGCCCTGTGATTGGCTGGCCACCAGTCCAGGGTGTACCCCGCCTCTCGCCCAAAGAAGACAGCTGGGATAGGCTCCAGCACCCCCCGCAACCCTCGTGAGGATAAGCGGTACCTACTGTATCAGTACTACATATTTGTATGAAAGTAATGTATATAGTGTATCAGTACTACATGTATGTAAAACTAAACTACAACTACTAAGCTACTTACTGTTTCACTACTCATTAAAAATATTTAGCACTAAACTACATACTGTGCCAGTACTAATACATTGGAATAAAGCAAACCACATACTGTGTTAGTACTACATAAATGAATAAAGTATAGTAGTAGTGGTAGTAGTGGTATACATCTGCATGAAACTATAGCCTCTCAATACTACATATCTGAATAAAAATCACTAGGTACCTACTGTATCAGTACTACATATTTGTATGAAAGTAATGTATATAGCGTATCAGTACTACATATACATATGTAAAACTAAACTACAACTTCATATCTAAATTAAGCTACTTACTGTTTCACTACTCATTAAAAATATTTAGTACTGAACTACATACTGTGCCAGTACTAATACATTGGAATAAAAGCAAACCACATACTGTGTTAGTACTACATAAATGAATAAAGTATAGTAGTAGTGGTAGTAGTGGTATACATCTGCATGAAACTATAGCCTCTCAATACTACATATCTGAATAAAAATCACTAGGTACCTACTGTATCAGTACTACATATATGTATGAAAGTAATGTATATAGTGTATCAGTACTACATATATGTAAAACTAAACTACAACTTCATATCTAAATTAATCTACTTACTGTTTCACTACTCATTAAAAAATATTTAGCACTAAACTACATACTGTGCCAGTACTAATACATTGAAATAAAAGCAAACCACATACTGTGTTAGTACTACATAAATGAATAAAGTATAGTAGTAGTGGTAGTAGTGGTATACATCTGCATGAAACTATAGCCTCTCAATACTACATATCTGAATAAAAATCACTAGGTACCTACTGTATCAGTACTACATATATGTATGAAAGTAATGTATATAGTGTATGAGTACTAAATATATGTAAAACTAAACTACAACTTCATATCTAAATTAATCTACTTACTGTTTCACTACTCATTAAAAAATATTTAACACTAAACTACATACTGTGCCAGTACTAATACATTGAAATAAAAGCAAACCACATACTGTGTTGGTACTACATAAATGAATACAGTATAGTAGTAGTAGTAGTAGCATCTCAGTACTACACATCTGGATAAAAGTAAACTGCATACTGTATCAGTATGGCATATCTGTATAAAACTCACCTACATAGCTTAGTACTGTGTACTTGAAAAAAAGCAAACTGCCTACTGTCTAAGTACTACACTTGTGTATAAAAGTAAACTAAATGCTGTGTCAGTACTACGTACAGCAGAATAAAAGCAAACAGCATACTGTATCAATACTGCATATCTGTTTAAAAGTCAAGTAAATAGCGTATGAGTACTACATGGTGAGTATATATGAATCAAAGTATCATCACGGAGCGGTAGAAAATGAATGAATGATGATGAAATGATGATGAAAGGATTGTCACGTGTTCCTGCAGATAAAGCCACCCAGCTGAACCACGCCCTCTTCAGTATGAATGGACGCAGCGGCTACATTCTACAACCAGAACTCCTGCGTTCAGAAAACTACGACCCCCTCCAGGAGAAGAAAGACGTCAAGTACAATATTGTGATTAGGGTACGTCTTGGTACGCACAATACATGCTTTAGAGGTACTGTGTAGTTACTGTTACTGTTACTGTTACTTTGTGGTGTCAAATGACCGATGGTCGTTTGGGTGGTGTCATGATGGTCATGGATGGACCCCCCCTGAAACCAAGGTGGCAATGCCGTGTTTTTTTTTATATATACTTTATTTTTATGTATTTTTTAAACAAAACGTCAACAGGGGCTGCACTTCCTGCTTTCCTATTTTATTTTATTTTATTTTATTTTATTTTATTTTATTTTATTTTATTTCATTTTATTTTAATTTATTTTATTTTATTTATTTATTTATTATTTTTTTTGGTCACATACTGAAGTAGGAGGTGATATGAGCATCCAATGCCATAATGGGTACCATAGTGTCAATATAGTGATATATATAGCACATCATGACATGTTTGATTCCACATACTGAAATGCTTTTTTACGTAGTCCTAGCATAGAAGTGTTTCAGATAGATAGATAGATAAATAGATAGATAGACTTCCTTTATTGTCATTGCACAATAACACAGCAGACCAAGGAAATGTCATTGCCTGGCTCCTGTATAATAATAATAATAATAATAATAATAATAATAATAATGTGGAGAATAAATAGATGACATCAAATATAAACAGTGTAAACAGTAAATTGCACAAATAATGTAACTAATTTAGAATAAATAATAATAATGTAAAGTTTTGCGTGTGGGCAGGTAGAGGGGCTCGGGTAGAGAAATGCACACAAAACTTGTTAAAATACTTTTTGTACTTGAATGTGTCTTCTACAGGTGATTGCTGCCAGACACCTCCCCAAACTGGGTCGCTCCATTTCCAGTCCTTTTGTGGAGATCGAACTCTGCGGTCACACTGAAGCCAGGTGGAAGACTACGGTCTATCGTAAGAAAACCGCATTTGACACTGAAACAGTCAATCATAATAAAAACAGTCAGTAAGTAAATGCGTTTGACTGTCTACTGGCTCTAGGGGATAACGGTCTGAACCCCGTGTGGAAAGCCACTGCGCAGCCTGTCTGCTTCAAAGTATTTGAACCCGAGCTCACTTTCCTGCGCTTTGTGGTCAATGAAGAAGACATGTTCTCAGACCCCAACTTCCTCGCTCAGGCCACATTTCCTGTCAAAGGCATCTGTTCAGGTGAGAAACATGTTGCTGTTTTAAGTAAGAGCATTAATTTCTTTTTAAATGATCTCTTAATTGTTATTATTGTTATCATTAAATGATTTGACATTCAAATTAAATTGCAATCTACCGGCAGGTAATTCTCCAATAAATGAAATTCGTACAAGATTCCATTGCAGTCCATGTGTACAATAAAGATGCAACAGCCAATCTAATGTATTTCTCATAATTAATTCATTCACTAATTAATCACATGCTAAATGAAAACAAACTTGATCATTTTGCCGTCTGTTTTCCTCATCTTTTGGGCCCGCTGTGTGCATCGGTTCAGCACTTAGACGCTTCATACAACAACGGCGAACAGAGTGAGACCTCTTGTCACTCATACGGGGGGGGGGAGGGCGGGGCCGCTAGCGTACACACACAAGGGCAATGCAAGGTGACGTAGAAATAAGGAGGGGAAAAAGATGCTTGCAAGGCCAAATGCCACAGCCCCCATGTTGGTGATAATAATGCACCCATCAACAACAATGAGCCAGCTAGCGGTGGAAGAAATGCTGCCAATGTTTGACAGACAGTACAAATTACCACCAATCCCGTACGTTTATAGAGTGAAAATTAATGGTAATGGTTTTATTTCATTTGAACATGCATCAGATTCCAATGGAGTGCATCCCATAATCAGTTCCCAGTTCCACATGTCCAAAAGGAGTAGGAAGAAGCAAAGCTTATTAAATCCTACCCCTCCATCTGGTACTTTTACAATCACTAACTGTTACATTTGTTCACTTCCTGCTTTCTTAATTTAATTTAATTTAATTTAATTTAATTTAATTTAATTTAATTTAATTTAATTTAATTTAATTTAATTTAATTTAATTTAATTTAATTTAATTTAATTTAATTTAATTTAACGTACCAAAGTACAAGGTGATATGCTTGTATTGTTTCTTGAATTGGCTCATCGTTGTGCATTGTTTGATTTCCTTACTCAATCCATTCCATAGTTTGATTCCACATACTGAAATGCTATGGCTAGCATAACGTAGTCCTAGCATAGAAGTGTTTCAAATGTACTTCATTATTATGATGTTATTTCTTATATAACAGCAGCGTTTCATATACCAAAACCTTTTATTTTGACAGACAAAGAAAGTTGTATTTCTGCTGTTTGAATGTTTCCTTTCGTCAGGCTATCGCTCGGTGCCGCTGAAGAATGGCTACAATGAAGACTTAGAATTAGCATCCCTGCTAGTTGACATCAAAGTACAGCAGCCGGAGGTGAGGACACATTAGAGCAACAGACCAAGCTAATGTTTTCTGCATATTGATTTTGGTCAGTCTAAGACCTAAACCCATTTTTCGATTAATCCATACAAGCTTCGGCGAAGAAAATCTTTTTTTCAAAATGCTTGTTTTGCTGCTGTCAAAATGGCGTTTGCTGCTTACACTGGGAATCTGCTAGATGGCGCTGTCACGCACATCCAATCACAAAGGAGAAGAGGAAGCTACGGTATATGTAGCAATAGTGACATCTAATGGAGAATGAGCGAATTACACCAGTACACAATGAATGAACATGGCTGGTAATGAAAGGAGCGGCTTGTGAGAAATGAATGTGATTAAATGAGTTAATGTTATCTTTTAGAAAACACAGTGCTAATACATTCATATTTTTCCATACTTTAAATGTATTTTTGTATTTATTAATTTTTTTAAATAACAAAAAATACTAAAAAAATTAATCATAAACATTTATAAATGATGTAAATCTAGATGTACGTAAATCTGAATAGTGCTGTAATAATCTCCCTTTTTGTGTCTCCCAGAACACCGAAGAAGACTTGTACTCTTCCTATAGCCAACTGAGGAAGAAGCCAGCAGAGCTGAGCAGTGAAGGCCTCCTGTACAACTCGCACACAAACATTAAGCTCTCCTCCGTCCCCGGCCAATCCCCCGCACCTCATCAATTTGCCAGAGAATCCAGCACAAGCGAGAAGCAAAGGTAAGGAAGGAAAGGCGGCGTTGGGTTTTCATGCTCTCTCTGTTGAAATCACACATTGTATTTTATTTTTTCTCTTTTCTCCCAGAGCAAAACAAAAGAGGCATAAAAGCAATGCGTTCTATTCTTGAGGCGCCGGAAGAACCTCGGCTGTCTTTGCTGCATGAATGGCTTCTTCATAGTTAGAGAAACACTCACCACGGAATTCATATTTGCGTATGAGCGTCTTAGACGCTTTGGAACTTGTAGCAGTGGACAAACTCAGGCACGGGCATTTTTGTCATTTTATTTTTTTCCTGGTATGAAGTTAGTATGTCATTCATTCTTGTTGTGTTGGATCCTTGGCATGTGATTGCAAAACCAGAAAATATTGCCTTGTTTTGACTTATTAAATGACAATTTGTCCAACATCAGATGTGGTCTAGTTCATACTTGCAATGTCAACAAATTATTGGTAGGTGTTGGGTCATATGCTGATTTTTATTTTTTATTTTATTTATTTTTGTATTTTTATTTTATTTTATTTTTGTATTTTTATTCATGCAACCAGCACCCCCGCAACACTTGTGAAGCGGTAGAAGCAGTAGAAAATGAATTAATGAATTTTTATTTTTGTTTTTGTTTTTATTTTTATTTATTTTTGTATTTTTATTTTATTTTATATTTGTATCTTTATTCATGCAACCAGCACCCCCGCGACCCTTGTGAAGCGGTAGAAGCGGTAGAAAATGAATTAATGTATTTTTATTTTTATTTTTATTTTTATTTTTATTTTTATTTTTATTTTTATTTTTATTTTTATTTTTATTTTTATTTTTATTTTTATTTTTATTTTTATTTTTATTTTTATTTTTATTTTTATTTTTATTTTTATTTTTATTATTTTTATTTTTATTTTTATTTTATTTTTGTTTTTGTTTTTGTTTATTTTTGTATTTGTATTTTATTTTATTTTTGTATTTTTATTCATGCAACCAGCACCCCCGCGACCCTTGTGAAGCAGTAGAAAATGAATTAATGAAATATTTTTATTTTTATTTTTATTTTTATTTTTATTTTTATTTTTATTTTTATTTTTATTTTTATTTTTATTTTTATTTTTATTTTTATTTTTATTTTTATTTTTATTTTTATTTTTATTTTTATTTTTATTTTTATTTTTATTTTTATTTTTATTTTTATTTTTAAAAAAGCTAACCTTGAGAGCCGAATCAGAAGTCTTAAAGACTAAAGAAATTCAGCTTTGTTGCTAGCTAATAATGTGCATATGACAGGGGCCAGCACTCCTGATTCTGAAGGCCCTGGGCAGATTGAAATGGCAACACATAGAAGATGAAATCTGATTGGACCAAAAAAATCTTCCACACCTACACGAGAAACATGCTACGGAATGAAAATAATAGACAGCTTGGAATAAATTAATATAATTTAATGGAAGAAATCATACAATCAAAATTTTTTGGCATGTCACTCATTCATCTTTGACGCTGCGTTTAAGGACACAACCAAACACTCCAAAAATGTCACTTCTGAACATGCATAATGATATCCTCTTGTGTCCTGATGTGTGAGTTGTTTTGTCTACTCTATTTTGTCTACTTTATGCATCTTCTTAAAGGGAATTTTGATTCCAATTTCAAATTTTTATCATTAGAAGAAAATAAAATCCACAGTTTTTAGTTAGCCAGTGGCAAAATACATACAGCACGTACAACATCACATACATGAAGCCATCATAATCTACATGTTTCTTTCCAACCAACATATAATATCTTTGCAGACCTTTTAGATTTTAACACTTTTTTAACACTTTTAAATTTAGATTTCCTTTGTTTTGAGAAGCATGGTGTAAGACTCCAGTAGTGGTTCAGAAATATCTTCATACTGAATTTAAAACACATTAAACAGTTTTTATAAATTATAACAATTTTGCTTCCAACTCAGAATCATTTAAAGCAGTGATTCTTAACCAGAACTTGGGCCTCAAGCGACATCTACAGGTCACTTTGAGTGTTGCACCAGTGGGCCGTGAGGGGCGTGGCACGTGCGCAGTACGTTATCAACTGAAGACACCAGAGGCAGGCTAGCCGCTATGCTAATGTACGTATGTTATCCATTCGACGCTCAGTTGCAGTACAGCTTCCGACCAGATGGTGGCGGTAATGTGTCAGTATGTTTTTTAACAAGCCCAGAGAAGCTCAGACGAAGACATTCAACTACAAACTAGCAAAGAAAACGGAAAAATGAAGACAAAAAGTGGTGCCAGTCCTCGCCAAAAGACTATTTTTAGTTTATATTTTAAAGATTTTTACGTAAGTACAATTCTGACTTCATCAAGTACGGTTTTGGAAATGGAGGAAGGCAGAGCCGTGAGCCTACCGTTTTTTATTGATTGATTGATTTCATTGATTTTTATTCTGACTACTTTTTTGCTAAAAGTAAAATCTAAATATTGTTCTTTTTTTTAATTAATAAGCCTGACTTAAGCCTTTACATTTTTTTCTTGCTTGATTTGTTCCATGAATTATTAGCAAAAGTTAAGATTCAGTTTTATTCAGGTTTTAGCTTGTTAGCTAAACTGTGAGTGGATTTGATTTATGATTGAAAACAAATGAATTAGATCAATTAAATTTATATATTGTAAATATTTAATGGGCCCCGGGCCACTCTGCACTGATAAAATTTGGCCTCAACGTCAAAAAGTTTGAGAACCCCAATTTTAGACACCAACCATTGAACT
This sequence comes from Doryrhamphus excisus, assembly GCF_037039965.1. Lineage (NCBI taxonomy): Eukaryota > Metazoa > Chordata > Actinopteri > Syngnathiformes > Syngnathidae > Doryrhamphus > Doryrhamphus excisus. The sequence continues at coordinate 1,449,713 of NC_136357.1, read as the reverse complement.
ATACTATAAATGTATTTATTTGATGATTTCAATCATTTTTAACATTCTCTTAAGTCAAAATGATGTCATTTGCAAATTTTCCGGAACATTCTTCATGGTTTAGGTCACTAATTAAGAAAGTCAGACATGCAAATTGGCGTTTTATAGTTTCCAAGATACATTATTGTGTCAAAATAATGCAAAAACTGTAGTTTATCAGAAAGTACAGTACATCTACAAGCAAGCAGTTCTATCTGAAAGCCTGTCTGCACATTCCAATACATTCATATTAATATGTCCAGAGTTTTTACATAAAATATTTAGTTTTTATCTCTCTTGGAAAGTGGAACAAATGCATGCATGTAGAGAAATTTCATGAACGGTAACAGAAATGGACTTTTTCATCAACGTTTCTTGGAAACGACAAAGCAGATAATTATAAGCAGCTGGTGGCAAACCTCCTTATATGTCCAGGCTCACTAGAAGGTGATCAGACTTTTTTTTTGTTGTTATCCTCTTAATGAGCAACCTGTATTAATGTAAAAAAAAAAAAAAATCACCAAAGGAGTCCGCGCCTCACCAGCCATGAACATCACCGCACGTCACTGTTCTTCAGCCATATTTGTTGATAACGTCGCTCAAATTCCATTGACAGATGTTTGCATACATGGCGAGTAATACATATGCATGCATGCAGCAAATGCAGACATTACATCGTCAACATTGCAGTTAAATAGGACGCTTGCCAGTTACCATGACGATCACACACATCGGCCAGCTGCCTTATCAGTCGTTGGAATGTTTGGAAAAGTGAAGGTTGGCTTCTATTCAAGCCCTTCGTTTCATGGCTCATCCTGATATCCGTGGGCCTGCGAATCGGAGCGCGGCCGGGCCGTCGTGTTGTTAATCGTGCTGCGCTTGTTCGCGGCGGAGGCCCTGCTCTCCACGTGGATGCTCTTCACCTGCTCTTCCCTCATAAAGAGATCTACCAATAAAATCTTCTCCTTGTGGATCTGCAGGCTGATGTCTTTGGGGATGTCCGGGATCAGCCAGTCCACGAGGTCATTCATCAGCATGACGACATTCTGGTAGGAAATACACACGCTGAGTTTTCATCGACGGTGACATTTTTGTTATTGATTAAAAAAATCAAACGTTAACATTTTATACCGTATTTTCCGGACTATAAGTGGCACCTTTTTTCATAGGTTGGCTGTTCCTGCGACTTATACTCCACAGCGACTTATAAATAAAAAAGTGTTTATGTTCCATAAACACTGGACACCTTTTCTGTTCATGTTTATTTTTTGTGTATCTGAATAAGCATTGTGTTAGCATATCTTACACCTATTCAGCCTGTTCTCTATTCTTTTATTAATCTTAGAACTTGCCTTCCAAGATGACGTAATGTCTGTTTTGGTCGAGTAGTTTGGAAAGTAGTAGTGCGACTTATGTATGTTTTTTTATACCTAATTATGCATTTTTGTCCTTGTGCGACTTATACTCCGGAGCGACTTATAGTCCAGAAAATACGGTAAATAAACCCGCAAAAAATGCGACTTATACTCCAGTGCGACTTATGTATGTTTTTTTTATACCTAATTATGCATTTTTGTCCTTGTGCGACTTATACTCCGGAGCGACTTATAGTCCAGAAAATACGGTAAATAAACCCGCAAAAAATGCGACTTTCCTCCAGTGCGACTTCTGTATGATTTTTTTATACCTAATTATGCATTTTTGTCCTTGTGCGACTTATACTCCAGAGCGACTTATAGTCCAGAAAATACAGTAAATAAACCCGCAAAAAATGCGACTTATACTCCAGTGCGACTTATGTATGCTTTTTTCTACCTAATGATGCATTTTTGGCCTTGTGCGACTTATACTCCAGAGCGACTTATGTATGTTTTTTTATACCTAATTATGCATTTTTGCCCTTGTGCGACTTATACTCCGGAGCAACTTATAGTCCAGAAAATACAGTAAATAAACCTGCAAAAAATGCGACTTATACTCCAGTGCGACTTATGTATGCTTTTTTCTACCTAATGATGCATTTTTGGCCTTGTGCGACTTATACTCCAGAGCGACTTATGTATGTTTTTTTATACCTAATTATGCATTTTTGCCCTTGTGTGACTTATACTCCAGAGCGACTTATAGTCCAGAAAATACGGTAAATAAACCCGCAAAAAATGCGACTTATACTCCAGTGCGACTTATGTATGCTTTTTTCTACCTAATGATGCATTTTTGGCCTTGTGCGACTTATACTTCAGAGCGACTTATAGTCCAGAAAATACGGTATATCGTAGGAATACTACAAATGATGTTTAATCCAACTAATCAAATTTTTCCAATTAATTAATCATGATCTATCACCATTTGAAACTGTTCGGGCTATAAAGTCTGGTGCTTGTGCATTACTGACCCCTGGTGATCAGTGTAGAATACTACATCTCATTGTCTTTGAATGCATCTCTTATAGTAAATTCAGCATTTTTTTATTCTTGAAAATACTTCATAATTAACAAAATACGTAAGTAGAAAAAATGTTCTGTATCAAAAAGGGCGATGAAGTATACTGTGTATGTACACACTGTATGCATACACATTTAGTACACACATGCACGCATTACCTGAAAAACGATTACAAAGGCAAGCCGAATAGCGAGTACTGCCCAAAATTCCTTGGAGATCTCGTATGGAGTTGTCGACCAAGGGGGTTCTCTGTAGTCTTTGTACCTATAAAAACAGACATATTACGTATCGACGTCACAGTTATAGGATTTTATATTCGCACCCATTCTAGGACCTTGTGTACTAAAACTTCCTGGTCTATCTCCTGGCACCCGTTGGCCTGGATGGGGGTATCGACTTATTGATTGAATGTGCATAGATGACTGTCATTAGCCATGTTTTTCTCTTTCCGAATGACCTTTCCGAAAACAATGGTATACATGGAAAGGAATATTCCAATCTCCTGTCTACATGCGCTATAATATAATCAGAATCAGAATAATAATATAATCAAAACAGAATAGTCCAACAGTAGCCACGTTTTTACATGACCAGTTTTTCTCTTTCCGAATGACCTTTCCGAAAACAATGGTATACATGGAAAGGAATATTCCAATCTCCTGTCTACATGCGCTATAATATAATCAGAATCAGAATAATAATATAATCAAAACAGAATAGTCCAACAGTAGCCACGTTTTTACATGACCAGTTTTTCTCTTTCCGAATGACCTTTCCGAAAACAATGGTATCCATAGAAAGGAATATTCCAATCTCTTGTCTACATGCGCCGTGAAAATCAACCAGAATAGTCAATAGGGCATGCCCAGTAAAACATAAACATCAACATCACGTGATACCGGCTTCCCCGAGTTATTCTTTCAATTGTTGGAATAACTCCGTATTCCCGTTTTTTGACATAATGGCTATTGACATCATATTTGCAAATGATGATTAATTAATGTTAATTATAAAAAGTGATATTGGATAATTCCTCACGGTTTCTCAAGGTACACTAGTGTGCCGCGGCACAGTGGTTGAAAATCACTGGCATCGGCCACCAGTGTAACTTTATGAGAGAAAGCCACCCATCGCTTGATTGTAACCTTAAGATGAGTGGAAAGATGAAAATTTGGTGAAGTCACGTGACCCCAAACACATCGAAAATCTCCACAACAAAAGTTATTTTCTTTGCTGGGTCGCGCATGGTTCATGTGTAACAGAGGTCCAATGCCCACCTGCATATCTCAACGGCAAAGCCAAGTTGCACGGGATCCATGGGCTCTTTCCCATCCTGGAAGTGGCTGACATTAAAATAGGAGAGAGTGTGGTTGACAAATCCATGCATGGTGCCGTCAGGGCTGTACATGTACTGGTAGACCATCCGAGGAATGAAGTCTGAGGTGAAGGAGATGACAAATGCCTAGGAATGGTAGGTGGGTAGGTGGTGTTAGAGGCGGGAGTCAAAGATTAGGGACAAAAATGGGACTCGGGCTGTGACTGATAAATAATTAGGGATGTAACGGTACAGGGAAAATTCGTAAAGTGGATAAGATAATGTTCAGTCCAGATTGGGAACGGGACCATTCACACCCTTGCAATGAATGTTGGCCCAATATATTTGCAGAATTGTTGCCATTCGGCCACATCGGAGGCTTTTCCGACATGAAGCGCTTATTTAAGGTCATGCCGGAACATCTCAGTAGGATTCAGGTCAGGTCACTTTGACTAAACCACTCCAAAGTCTTCATTTGGTTTTTCTTCAGCTGGTGTGTTTTGGGTCACGGTCCAAGTTGGTTTCGGCTTGAGGTTACCAAAAGATGGCCGGACATTCTCCTTCAGGATTTTTTGGGAGACAGCAGAATTCATGGTTCCGTTTATCAGTTAAACAGCTCCAGACCATCACACTACCACCACCATATTTTACTGCTGGTATGGTGTTCTGTACCTGAAATGCGGTGTTGCTCTTACGCCAGATATAGTGGGACCCGGGTTCAATCCCACCCTCGGCCATCTTTGTGTGGCGTGCATGCGTGGGTTTTCTCCAGGTACTCCGGTTTCCTCCCACATTCCAAAAACATGCTAGGTTAATTAGCCACTCCAAATTGTCCATAGGTATGAATGTGAGTGTGAATGGTTGTTTGTCTATATGTGCCCTGGGATTGGCTGGTCACCAGTCCAGGGTCCCCAAGACAACTGGGATAGGCTCCAGCACCCCCCACGACCCTCGTTTGGATAAGCGGTAGAAAATGAATGAATGAATAATGTGACACTGGCGTTCCAAAAACTTTGACGTTTAGTCTAGTTAGACTACAGAGTATTTTCCGGAAGGTCTTAGGGATCATCTAGATGTTTTCTGGCAAAATTAAGACCAGCCTAAGACCAGAACTCAGTGTCTGTCATTCTTGGAAGTTCAGTTTCATCAAACGACCTGATTTTAGTCTCCTTTCTGTTTTTAGTCTAGGGTTGAGTAGTCCAGATCATCCACATGAGTCTTAGGTTTCTTCTCTGTTTTACGTAATTTGGCTAATTTTCCTTTTTTTTTGCTATCTCCTCCTCTTCCTGCTTCTAGCTCTTCCCATTTTCATTCATTCATTCATTTTCTATCGTTTTTTTCCTCACAAGGGGGTGCTGGAGCCTATCCCAGCTGTCTTTGGGTGAAGACCCTGGACTGGTGGCCAGCCAATCACAGGGCACATATAGACAAACAACCATTCACACTCACATTTGGAGTGGCTAATTAACCTAGCATGTTTTTTGGAATGTGGGAGGAAACCGGAGTACCCGGAGAAAACCCACGCATGCACGGGGAGAACATGCAAACTCCACACAGAACTTCCCATTTTCCTTCTTGTCATTTTGTGTTGGTGAATTTTGTGTTGCATTTTCTTCCTTTACCGTACCCCAAAAACCAGCCGAGGTAAAACGCACCAAACCACGACGATGGCGTACCGTTACACCCCTATGAATAATGAATATTGCATATCTCAATATGACAGTGAGGAATGCTACATACAAGCGTAAAGTTACGATAAAATGTCAGATGATTCCAGCAGTTAAATGGGCTGGGAGTGTGGCTGATGATGTTCTATGTACAAGGAACAGTCTATTCAATCTATTTTGGGGATGAATATAGAGTGTTAGATGGAAAGTATTGGGTGATGTAAAGGAACTTCTCCATCAATGTCATGTTTCATGAAATAGAAGAAATAGGGCACAATATGGGATTTAAACGGGGTTCCACTGTATTGTAATGAAGGTACGTGACACAAGAATTTGTTATTTGGTATTAATATTGTCTTATTACTTACATTGATAATGACAGCCACTTTGGCAACCCCTCTTAGGATGTTGTACCATATACCTACAAATAGAAAAGTAAATGGCTCAATAAATAGCTGTACTGCATATACTGTACATCTACTGTACGAGAAGCAATCGTATGGATATGATACTGTATGTTACTGACTACCAACCGATGTCTTTGGCTCTGGCTGTTACTGGCCTCCGCAACTCTGTCACAAACTTCTTGGCATCAAGTCGGATTTCAATGATGTTGTTGAGCAGAGCGAATAATGGAGCAAGGGGGAAGGATGCCACGAATAATGTGACGAAACCGAACTGGATAACTGGGAAAAACAAACACAGAAGGAGATATTTACAATGGTAAAACTACGATGGTATATCCATCCAAAACGAAAAATAAACCAAGTTTTTGGATGTGGAAAATTGGGTAGCAGAAAAAGTTACAATGTTGGGAGAATAAAGTCAAAATATTAAATTATAAAAAAATTATAAATTATAATAATAATTATAAAAAATATACATAATTGTGTAGAAATTTGGTGAAGTACAAATAAAAAGTAAAGTTATAAAAAAAAAACACTGGTCACAAGCAAAATGCTTCCAGAACAAAAGTTTTTTCTTGGTTTAGGTCCTTAATAAAGAAATAGTCCAAAGTGCAGATTGGGAATAGTTTCCAAGATATAATATTGGGTCAAAAGAGTTTATGCTTGTTTATACTTTTGCATCAACATTTCTTGGAAACGACAGGGAAGATAATTATAAGCAGCTGGTGGCAAACCTCCTGACTATTGTTGGATTGCTGCTAAGTAGCAGAGAAAAGCTAAAAAAAAAAAGTTGTTCAGATACTGAATTAAGGAAAACAAACTATCCAAATCTACATGTCCACATGTAAAAAAGTACTCCATTTTGTTCTGAGTGATGAATGCATTCATGTAACCTCTGCGTTATGTAATCACGTTCTTGCTTAAAAGTGGCATAAGGTGCTAATACCTCCGTCGCTACTCACTCATTTCCATATATTCAGGCGTTAACCCCGAAAATGGCTCCAGGAAATGGTCGGTTTCATATCTCTGCAGCTTCTTCTGTCTTTCTTCCTCTTGAAAAGTCCCTTGTTTGGACTGGATGTAGCGAATGAACTTCTTGAGCTTGCTGAAAAGAACGCAAAAAGAGCTGTTCCTTCGGAAATGTAACAGAACAGTGGCTAAGGCTTTACAATGAGGTACGAAAACCCAACCTACCTGACCCTAACCAACACTCATTAGTTCAGGGGTCTCAAACACGCGGCCCAGGACACTAGTTTGAGGCCCCCGCCTTGATATGAAAGTTTAATGTTTGATATGGATGCTGTATGGTATCATGTACCCAGAAAAAATTATTACATTTGATTCATGTTCATGTTAAAGGTTAAATAACTGTTAATAGTTATCCTCCCTATCCGTGTGGAAGTGGTAAGTTTTTGGCTATTTAAGTTTAAAGGAAATATTTCTAAAGTTCATGTAATTTTTAAGAGCAAAAGATTTTGAGTACACTCCAAGACTTAACAAGCTTTGGACCTCAGGTTCCCGTACCGTTCTTTTTATCAACGTTCTTCCATTGGAACTTGTGTCTTTGGTTATCCAGTAGAATGTATTTTGTTATGTAGCCATTACTTACGGTACTCCGATCTCAAAAAGGTTGTTCTGAATGAGCTGCTTTCCCAACATGGTGATACTCAGCTGAATACACAATTCCATCAGACAGCCTCCATGAGTACACTGGAAAAAAACAGGACAAGGCTTTGAAACAACAGGAAGTGGTACAAGATTAAGTATTGTATGCTAATGCAATGTGTCAGGAGTTTCATCCAACGGAACGTCTTTGGGACGTCATGTCCCGTTTCATCCATCGACACAACATCGCACTTTACTGACTATGCATTTCTATGTACTGTATTATGGTTAAGGAGGACCTTTTGTATGGAGTTGTGGCCACTGTAGAGCAGCTACACACAATAACCTGCTCAGAAAGCTTTCTAGAGCTTCCACATTCTGCACCCATTCCAGCTGTATTCCCTTGGATTTCCAATACAGTCTGTTTTAATATGTTCCAACCACTTCACAGGATACAGTACTACCACTATGAACACCGTAAACCAAGAACCTACTTTTGGCCCATCCTGTTTATCACAATCAGTTAGGATTCTTATGTTTAGGCGGCCTTACCTCTTCCATTCGGTAGGATTCAAACACGTATAAGTAGCTGCCTGGTCGGCCTACAAGTCTGTTGGCAAAAAGTACAAAATGATTCATGGATTAGTTTTTATACAGCTCTTCATTCATTGAGCCTATCCCAGCTGTCTTTGACAGCGAGAGGCGGGGTACACCCTGGACTGGTGGCCAGCCAATCACAGGGCACATATAGACAAACAACCATTCACACTCACATTCATACTTATGGACAATTTGGAGTCGCTAATTAACCTAGCATGTTTTTGGAATGTGGGAGGAAACCGGAGTACCCGGAGAAAACCCACGCATGCACGGGGAGAACTTGCAAACTCCACACAGAGATGGCCGAGGGTGGGATTGAACTCGGGTCTCCTCGCTGTGACTTCTGTGCGCTAACCACTCAACCTCCGTGCAGCCAAGAAACTGGCTGAAATGGTGATAAACGGCAGTAAAAGTTGTCTGAATCTCCTCTTACAGAGCATGATTGGGAGATAGGATTAATTTAGTTTAGCACGCTCGTGCGGTTGTGTGTGTATGTGTGTGTGTGACTCGGGCTTGATGAATATATTTTCACCATAATGTGTTCTACGCCTTTAATGTATGGGACCTTTTACAGTACTCAATGATGACATGCATGTTCTGGGTGGGAAAAATACGAGAAGCACATTTATACTTTTGAGGCAAGATGAAACAAATAAGCTAATAAGCAATCTTGCATTCACGAACCTTCCCCTGAAGAAAGCGATGTAGATGATTGGAGTGAAAGCATTAACAAACTTCAGAATGAATGTCTTGAAGATGAGTCTCTCCTCAAAATTCTTGTCTGTTTTTGGAACCTCTAAAAAGAAAGCACAGTACAATTTTCATACATTTCTTCCACTTTGCGTTCATTGCTGCTGACTTCCAGGTTTCTTTATTCCTGAGTCATTTATTGGGAGCAAAAAGGATGAACAGCAGGAATAAACACCCGTGAGAAGTCGGGCCCCCGTCACGCAGAAAACTGGTAAAATCTAAAAACTAAACTAGTACAAATGACCGGAGGTGACTGGTGTTGCAGGGGTTCGTAGACCATGTCCATCATGGTGTTCTGTGGGGGGTGCTTTGTAGGGATCGACCAATATTGTTTTTTTGGGGGCCGATGCTGATTTTTTTCCAATACTGCTTATATATACTGCTGATATTTGTGGCCGATACTGCTTTTGATCCCTCAATTTACATGAAAAAATGACCATGATAAATATTACAAAATATAAATAAAAAAATCGGTGAATCCGTGCGCGTATCGGCCGATACCGATTCAAGGAGAAAACACAAATATCGGCCCGATAAATCGACCGGCTTATGTATTGGTCGATCCTTAGTACCTTGTAAAGGTAGGAGGTTGGGGGGTCTGATACCACATGTTATCCGGCCCCTGTTCAACTACATCAGGGGTCTCAAACACATGGCCCGCGGTCCAAATGTGGCCCGCAGGACACTAGTTTGAGGCCCCCGCTGTATGGTATCATGTACCCAGAAAAAATTATTACGTTTGATTAATGTTCATGTTAAAGGTTAAATAACTGTTAATAGTTATCCTCCCTATCCGTGTGGAAGTGGTAAGTTTTTGGCTATTTAAGTTTAAAGGAAATAACTTGAAGGCTACCGTTTAGGTCGCTAGCTCTCGAGTTTGCGAGTTAGCATGTGTCTCAAGACCGTGCAGTTGCGCAATATGTTGTAAATAAACAGAGTATAAATGTGACTATAGTCGTGTTTTGTCATGTCTACAGGGCTCTAATAATGCTTTAATTTTAATCTGAAAAAAATCATTTGTCTACCCACCAACTATATGTGGTTTCTTAAGTTTTTATTATTATTATTATATTTATTTATTACTGATTGATTGATTTTCTTTATTCTTGATTTGTTTATTTATTTTGTGCAGAAAAACAAAAATTAAGATATTTGAGCTTTTATTGTAGAAAATCGGAACCAAAGCACTGAAAAAGTTTGTATATTTTTCTGTTTTTAATAAATGCGTTTTTTTTTTTTGAAAACCTGATGCGGCCCAGCCTTGCCCAGACCCTACTAGCTCCAGTGGCCCCCAGGTAAATTGAGTTTGAGACCCCTGCTGTAAATGGTGAATGATGGCGGCCGACAAGGCCTTCCACTGTTTGGTGGTCTTAGGTCTGATAATCTGATGCCATGGTTCCCAATTGGAACCAATTAATTTGAACTAATTAGCTCCATTACTACATTTCAATGAGTTATGTCTAATGAGTTACGAACTAAGCACACGTTTTAAAACGGTTCCGATACCTTACCGCACTTACCTAAAACCGTGAGCCATCGCGCCACCGCACCATACACTTCGTCCAGTATGAGGATGACCACAAGGTTGATAATGGCTGCCGTGGTTTTGACAGTAAGCTGTACGTGGTTTCGTGTCATTGGATTGGAGCTCATATGTAGAGCAGCTTTTGTGGAGATCCGGTAGAGAATGACACCAAACACAATGGCAAATGTTACACCCATCTAACAATAGAGAGTGGCAGAGTTACCAACGTAGCATACTATCGAGTACACTGCGTATCAGCATTTGGGAATGTAGTAACTATATAGGAACATTACCATTAACAACATTGTGACAATATTAGTCATGTAGGCAGGGAGGCGATCTTGACATGTCAGTTTTTCCATCTAAAAAGTAGATAAAGAATATGAAACATGCATAGAATTATAATTTAAAATCTAGCACTCGGGTCGGTGCTAAAAAGTGTATTTCATGCAGTAATTTTCATTTACCGACAGATTTTATTTGTCTACACCAGGGGTCTCAAGCACGCGGCTTGATATGGATGCTGTATCCCAGAAAAAATTATTACGTTTGATTAATGTTAAATAACTGTTAATAGTTATCCTCCCTATCCGTGTGGAAGTGGTAAGTTTTTGGCTATTTAAGTTTAAAGGAAATAACTTGAAGGCTACCGTTGAGGTCGCTAGCTCTCTAGTTTGTGAGTTAGCATGTGTCTCAAGACCCTGCAGTTGCGCAATATGTTGTAAATAAAAAGAGTATAAATGTGACTATAGTCGTGTTTTGTCATGTCTACAGGGCTCTAATAATGCTTTGTTAATTATAATCAGAAAAAAAATAATTTGTCTACCCACCAACTATATGTGCTTTCTTAAGTTTTTATTATTTGCCGTTTTATTATTATTATTATATTTATTTATTACTGATTGATTGATTTTATTTATTCTTGATTTGTTTATTTATTTTTCATCTTATTTTGTGTAGAAAAATAAAAATTAAGATATTTGAGAACTGTAGAATGTTTTATCAGAGCTTTTATTGTAGAAAATCGGAACCAAAGCAAAGTTTATTCATTTTTCTGTTTTTAATAAATGCATTTGAGACCCCTGGTCTACACTATAAAGTACTCGGAAAAATTAGTATTTTGTTGTAATTTTCATGATTGATTGATATGTTACTGTAACAGAGTATGGTAAGAAATTAATATTTTCAGTTTTGTGCAGCGCCTGGTAAGTTTGTGTACTTTTTCAAAGTAATCATGTTCAGTAATCAGTAATCAGACTGTTGTTGTTTTGCCACTATCTTTTCATATATGATACCTTACGTAAAAAATGTCTCTCAGAAACCGAATGAACACTTATGTATCTTAAAGAAGGTACTGTACATATCAAATGTGACAAACAACACAACAAAACAGGAAAAACAACGGAAAGAAAAACGCTAACGTCGAACCCCCACTCTACTTTGTATCAAAGCCTCAGTTTATCTGAGCTGGATTACCGTAATGTCACGTTATTATTACCTTGTACGGCGTCTTGTGATGTCTGCTCAGAGACTTCTGCATGACTTGGAATTCATATTCAGCCCTGGGGTGGTCCTGTGTTGGTTTATAGACAGGAAAAGGAAAAATGAATAAATGATAATAATGCTTGTGAAAGGTGTTAGGGGATAGAACAGGTAACTAAGAAGGGTAAAAAAATGAAGTCTAATCAAATGAATACTTGCATATACATTAGTATGAGATTTTTGAAAACTTCAAAACCTTTTGGGCACATTTTTTGGACAAAATTTCGAGACCAAAATGTCAATGAGGGAGTAGTATTTGGTTACACGCATATAATTCTGACAAACACACTTTTGGAACGCGATAGAGTGAGGGAGCGATATTCAAACTGCGAAGTAGCTAATTTTTTTCATCGTTTTTCAAAATATATTAACTCATGTTTTGGGTTTTGTGATTGAATACGGTCTGTTATCATTCAAAACAAATGCATGTGTAAGCGAATTTCAACATTTTCAAGTATAAAAAAAGCTAAATGAAGAAAAAAACGAATATATCACATACATTTATTCAGATTATTTTATTCAGTTTCACATTGAAAAAGAAATTCGGAATAGGAGAGAGACAGGATAAATGGATGAAACATATACTTAGAGCGATTTTATCCAAACCTTGAGCGCTTCCTGTGAAAAATAAACGACAAGAGAGAAGGAGGGGATGGAGGGGAGAGATCTAAAGTCAGTGAAGGCAACCTGGATAACCTTAACTATGGTCACATGATATTGTCCTTTGACTTTAATTAGGATGTATTTTAACTTCAAAAGAAGTTTCTGTCCACTTATGGTAATGAATGTCATATTCATAGAAGGCCAAATTGATGATTGAAACAGACATCAATTTAATTTGTACAAACTGTTGGAATGGAATATGTTCCAATCTGTCTTGGACAAAGTACTGCAATGTCCTTACCAACCACAGAGACATAAAACACTCGGAAAACGTAATAAGATTCCTCTTCGGAGATCGATTGAACTTTACGAAACATTACGAACCGCTGCTGATCCACTAAGAAAATAATTATTTCCCGCCCTTAACGTGTTCATTGAAATAAAACAAATAATAAACAAATAATTACAGCTGAACCTGGTTCAGATCCCCCTTTGTACTGTACTGCTGGCTATATGACCTAGCATAAATGAGTACACAATAATCCCTTACCTCATCGTCTTCAAACCCGGTCAGGTCCCATTCATAATTCAGTCTCATTTGTCTCCTCTTCCAATGCTCCATGAACATGGCCGCTTTTAATGAAGGACAAAACAGACAACAAAAAGCAAGACAACCGGTATCAGGAATGTTTGTTTTGTAAAAAATTTTGTCGTCTTGTCCAGAAAGGTGACTGTAGGGGTGTTATTATATGTCTAGAGGGCTCTAATGATATTAAATTCAGTACATAGAAGGATGTAAACAGGTTTTTAATACCCCAACTATGAACTAGCGTACATGGAACACCACCACAACCAAGTTCCCGGCATAGTGTCCATATGTTCACCTACCCCAAAGAGCCATGAATATGGAGAAGAAAACAGTAGCTGGGTTGTCGAACAAGTGACTGGCTCTTGCAGTTCCACAAGCAGAACTTAGCCTCCAGTAGCTGCAGACTTTATCACACATGGGGCACATGGTGATGTTGTTCCTCGGGTGGCATATCTCCATGCTGTCCAGCAATAAAGTCAAAATTAGACATTATTTGTATGCCTAAAAAAATGTGTATCCATGCAAACACAACGTCTCCTTTTGGGGGTTTCCGTAAGTGACAGAGGCCAACGGATGTGGCAAAGGGTTTTAACACGGTGATATCCTCCAGAGTCTCCTCCAAGTCTGACATTAAAAACCACTACTAGTCACATGTGTCTTGGCTCGACATTAACAAGAAACGGCAGCATGTGTCATAATATCCTGTGGGTGATGAGAAGCAGATAGAGGAGGAAGAAAAAGGCCTCGATGTCTACTCTAAAGTCCTTCTTCAAACTATTTTCACGAGTCTACATCGCAGTTCGAACATTGCGCCCTCACACTGTTGTGGTTTTATGAAAATGTATTCATAAATGATTGAGTTAAGGACTATTATTAGTAAAAAAATTTGCATATGTAAGCAAGTTGGAGTTATTATTAGTCTAAACTATGCATTTTCAAGCATAAAAATTGATAAATTAACTCATTCATTTTCTACCGCTTATCCTCATGAAGGTGCTGGAGCCTATCCCAGCTGTCTTCAGGCAAGAGGCGGGGTACACCTTGGACTGGTGGCCAGCCATCACATACAGACAAACAACCATTCACACTCACATTCATACCTATGGACAATTTAGAGTGGCTAATTAACCTAGCATGTTTTTGGAATGTGGGAGGAAACCGGAGTACCCGGAGAAAGAGATGGCCGAGGGTGGAATTGAACTCGGATTTTCAAGCTGTGAGGCCTGTGTGTTAACCACATTGAAACCAACCTCATTGAAATGTCTATTTTTCATTCATTCATTCATTCATTTTCTACCGCTTATCCTCACGAGGGTCAAACAACCATTCACACTCACATTCATACCTATGGACAATTTGGAGTGGCTAATTAACCTAGCATGTTTTTGGAATGTGGGAGGAAACCGGAGTACCCGGAGAAAACCCACGCATGCACACATGTTCTCCGCTCAAACATTACCTTGGTATGTTGTCATCAACCGTTGCACATCCATAAAGAAACACGATGACGCCCACCAGGGAAGCAGGAATCAGCATCTGGGTGTACAGTCCCAGCCAAGCGAAGTACAGTCCGATCTTCTCCCCAAAGTACTTCCTGAGTAACACAAAATGAAACATGCCACCAAACACGCCGATTGGTGACGCGGCATGTTTTTATGTTTTACCATAAAAAGGCAACTTGATCTTTAAAAAATAGCATTTGGGCAACGTATGTCACTGACAGCAAAATAGACAGACAGCAATAATGATAATAATGAAATAATGATAATTACCGTACAAGTCCGATGGGCTGGTATTTGTAGAAGACGCCGTAATTTGCCCACTCCTCATACAAAAGCTGAAGAAAAGAAAGTGTCAAGCTTGTTGTTGACCATTTCCATTTTATGTCTGACTATTGTCACTCATGAAAGCTGACAAAGAATTCTTACTTTTCTGTCGTTAGGCTCTGCACTTTCTTCATCGATATCGCCCTACGGACGATATTTTTTTTATTTCAAGATTTGTTTAAGGTAATTTCCCGACACCCGCGGGAAAGTGCTACAGGAACTAAAACACACTCAAAAATGTATAAATTAATAAATCATCCTATTTCATGGTTAAAGTATGACATATTATTAGCAAAAAAAAGGATGTATTTGTAAACAAATCTCATGTTTGTTTTTGTTTTTTTTTACCAAAATGACCCATTTTTAAGCATGGAAAGGTTTAAATTGATCTAAAATTAATTGTGATGATCAATGATCTTGAAAAATGTCAAAGTACTGCGATATGGCAGGGGTCTCCAAAGTGCGGTCAGCGGGCTATTTGTGCCATGTGACTGTTTTTTTGTGACTGTTAACCACTCAACCACCCTCATTTAAATATAAAACTAAAAAAACTGAAAAATGTAAAAATATCTGCAGTGATTTTTACAAGAACAAAGTGGCCACATTTTCTGAAATTCTGAATTGTAAGACAAAAAAAAAAACTCCCAATGCTAGTTATCAGTGTATAGTAATAACAAGGTGTATTTGTATCATTGTGTTATCATGTCTACTAATACTCACGTCATGAAGCGGGTAAGCAGCTGTATAGACACCACTACCCAGGAGACTGGTGATACCTACCAGGGAAAAATAAACAATCATTTTATCCAGATACATCACTGATATTATGTGAATGCTGAAAAGCAACTTTTGGACTTTTTCAGATAATTATCGGTGCAATATCAGCATAAAAATGCAATATCGGTTCATATCAGTATGTGTTTTTTTTTCCGAGCATGAAACCCGATACTAAAAAATCGCTGTATACAACACATATAGCATGTGTTCATTCAACCACAGGAGATACTATGTCATGATACACATATCGGTATCGGAAATTGAGAGTCTGACAATTTCGGACATCCCTAATTTTATTCCATTACATTACACAGAATATATACTTGAACACCGGATCGGCATAATTAAACATTGCATAAGTTATAGTTAATACTTACCCATGCTGTACTTGGCCTTGCATTTAGTCCTTTTTAGTATTTCGTAAACCTAAAACAAAAGACAATTATTAGTCTTTGCTAACATTTCCAGAGACTTCCAGTTGCAGGTAGTGGAAGAGTACAAAAACTCAGTACTTGAGTTTTTGTTCCACTTTTGCCTCTTTCAAATACTTGAGTAAAAGTGTGAATAATCAGCCAAATATATACTTCAAAAACATACATTCTCGTAGTTTTTCCCAGGAAATGGTATGAATATTTACAATTCGTGTCCAGTCTGTTGTCTAATCAGATTTCAGCTCTTACAGTACCATGTTGCCATGTCAATCAAATCTCCGTAGGGCCTTCAGAGTGTCACATAAACGCTAACAGCAATGGTGCTGTTTCTTTAACCAATCAGATTTCAGATTCAGATCAAAGCATGGACTTCAATGGCGTCATTAGCAAGAGAACATCTTCAGTGAACGTGGAGCTCACAGGAGCTGCTGTTGGGCACCGTCCGCGCCGCTAACCGCTAACCTGCTGCTAGCAGGTGCATAAACGTAAACACTTCATATCACGTCTTCTGAATGCTTTACATTTTTATTTTGGTTGATTTTACCATTTCATACACGACTATGCTCAAAAATACAAATAAGCCGTATTCAACTACAAAATAGTAATTATTAATGAAATTAATACATTTTTCAAAGAAACCTGCGCGACGTTTGAACCCCAGTTTACCGTTCTACCCATTTTTCTCAACTGCTGGGTCTCACAGAGCTGTGTAAAATTGTGTCTTGACTAAGGATCGACCGATACATTGGCCGGCAGATATATCGGGCCGATATTTGCATTTTTTCGTTCAGTGTTTAAATTTCAATAAATATTTGTTTAAACATGAGACCTGGAATATTTATTATCATGGTCATTTTTTTCATGTAAATTGAGGCATCAAAAGCAGTAATCGGCCACAAATATCGGCTCAAGGAAAATCGGCCATGGGCTAAGGGTGATCCCTGTCATGTCCCTGAATGCACCTTACAGCTGTGCTATTTGCTTGCTACGCCGCCATGAGGTCTTGCGGCATGTTTACGGGTAACTTGGCCAAGCTTGAGCAGGACCCGAAGAACATGCCGTCCATCCGACACGCAGCTCGATTGCCTATACTGCTGTTATATATAGAACACACATTAACAACGCGCTCCGGCTCACGTTGTGTTGCATCGGGAATGTCGCCCACTATGAAAACTTTGTAGTTCTAAACATAATTAGGGTTTTTTTTTTTTACTCACTTGTTTATGTTTTTTTGCTAGTGTCTGTTACTACATCATATTCAAATAATATGCAAACTCATTCCCAACGGCATACAGTACTTTGTTTAACTTACTATTGAACTCCTGGTTTTACTGTCAAAGAAGGAATCCTTGTCTGAAAGGTCAAACCTGGCGACACACAGAAGCACAAACAACAAAATAAATATTTTACCCTCCACAAAATATTTGTCAAATCATCATTTTTCAGATAAAAACAGCACCCTGGCGTCATTTTTTTTCCGGGTCTATCACTTTTCTTGATGTTTTTCGTGCCGCCGACCTCAGCAGCAATGGCGTGCCAAGCGAGGCCTTCCTTACGCAGCTCAACAATCCCACCTCGTTCAAAGAGAGAAAGCTTTTTTTGTCTTTGCCGTCAAGAGATCACGACAGTGTGAACACTTGCCACAAATTCACATTCAATCCACATTTGTGCTTTTAGATTTTCGCTTTTAAATTCTGCGTTCAAACTTTTGATCAACTGATGAACCGCCTGTTTCACTTTTAATGCTTAGTTGGCGTTCTGAATTATTTTTTTTTCCCTCACTTCCATTTCTCCTTATTGGATTTTGAAGCTAAAGCTAAACTACACTTGAGTACACATCTTGCGTTCTAAAGAAAGAAAAAACAGTTAGCATGACTGAGCTAACAATGCACGTCATGAGACACACCGATTTCGATGATAAAGCCGTCAAACCTCCAACAATGGTACGGTATTACAAACGATTAACGACTGTAAGTCATTGGTGTAGAACTTACCAGACAGAAATGGAGCGGCAGATGGCGTTGCCATCGATGGAAGGGCTTCGTTTATGCGGCGAGGGGGGACATTGCTATGGTATCATGTACCCAGAAAAAATGATTACGTTTGATTCATGTTCATGTTAAAGGTTAAATAACTGTTAATAGTTATCCTCCCTATCCGTGTGGAAGTGGTAAGTTTTTGGCTTTTTTAAGTTGAAAGGAAATAACTTGAAGGCTACCGTTTAGGTCGCTAGCTCTCTAGTTTGCGAGTTAGCATGTGTCTCAAGACCCTGCAGTTGCGCAATATGTTGTAAATAAAAAGAGTATAAATGTGACTATAGTCGTGTTTTGTCATGTCTACAGGGCTCTAATAATGCTTTGTTCATTTTAATCTGAAAAAAATCATTTGTCTACCCACCAACTATATGTGGTTTCTTAAGTTTTTATTATTATTATTATATTTATTTATTACTGATTGATTGATTTTCTTTATTCTTGATTTGTTTTCATCTTATTTTGTGTAGAAAAATAAAAATTAAGATATTTGAGAACAGTGGAATGTTTTATCAGAGCTTTTATTGTAGAAAATCGGAACCAAAGCACTGAAAATTTTTTTATATTTTTCTGTTTTTAATAAATGCGTTTTTTTTTTTTTTTGAAAACCTGATGCGGCCCAGCCTTGCCCAGACCCTAGCTCCAATGGCCCCCAGGTAAATTGAGTTTGAGACCCCTGTGTTAGCTGCTACAATAACAATGTCGCTGTAGCTAGGTGTAAATACCGGTTACTTATGTAAATAGAACATTATTGTTGTTTTTTCGGAGGGTGTTTTTTCTGCTTTATAGTCGAAATAATTGTGTCCCGTTATGTGCACTATTAGGTTTCCTTTGCGATCCAACGGTGCAAAATGTAAACCCTTGAATTGCTTTGAATCTGCTGTCATTTTAAATCTATGCTAAAATAATGTCAGTGCATCCTGTCCATAAATTCATAATAAAAAAAATACACCCACATCTTGTGTATCCACACACAGAAACACACACATCCATGCACAAGGGGAAATTTGTGATAGTGAAGGGGCTGCACACACGTGTCGCGGCCCATGCAACTCGGGTTTGATACCTTGTTTAAGGGCACCTTGGCAGTGCTCGAAAGTGAACAGGCATCTCTCTAGCAACCAATTCAATCTCCGTATCTTTGCGCTCTGCTGGGCTCACATCCAACAAACAGGGTAATAGTGATATCAGTGATATCAGTGATATCGGTGACGAATCATCAACTATGGTCTCGAAGAATGTCAAATCACCAACTCAACATAAAAGCAATGCTGAATTGTTCAAGAACAACACAGATACAGTAAAGTCTCGTTATATCGATATTGGTTATAACGAATTACTGCTTATTACGATACTATTTTCATTTCCCGACAAATTTCTAGTCTCTTATGATATAATTAGTTCCGTTAGTACGATACACGGTTATTATGATAATCCGGTTACTACGATGCCCTTTTCATCTCCCGCCAGCCAATTTGGTCTGCTTATATCGATACAAAAGCAAAAAGAACAAAAGACATTGTTTTATACTATAGAACAATGTCGAGTGCATTATTGCCCACTTTTAATGCAGTTCGGCGCAGGATCGGATATATCGTCAGTCCGGTTATATCGATATTTTTTCCGACTCCCGACAATATCGATATAACGAGACTTTACTGTCGTTCTCCTGCTCCTCTTCGCAGCTGTCTGGAAAAAGAAGGAGATACTCAATGATGGGTCAGAAGGAGTCAACTCCAAATTGTCCATTGGTATGAATGCTTAACCGATTCTGTTCTCTTGCTACTGTGCAATGCAAATTTCCCCACTGAGGGACAAATAAAAGCATATCTTATCTTATCTTATCTTAGTTAGCTAGCTTGAGTCCCTGCAGCACAAGTGTTGTGCAATGTATTGTAAACAATGAATAATAGGAGTGTAAAGGTTACTATAGGGCTGTTATTTAATACTACAAGGCTCTAATAATGTGATAACGGTATTTAGAAAACAAGTTTTTTATTTTTGCTTTACAAATATTTCAATTGTCTGTGAAAAGATACATTTCAAGCATAACTTTCACTTTCACGCAAACGTTTTTTTGCTTTTGTGACTATGAATTATTTTCAATGTTCACATTTTTCAAGTTAAAATGTCCTTATAATGCGTAAGCTGCTGCACGCTACACTTGTCATGTATGATATTCTTTTCACCTTGTGGCCATTTTTATGGCTTCAAATTGCTCTCAAAGTGAAATCCATTAGTGGAGAGTTGCATCATCACTTCATTTTGCCTTGCGTGAAAGAAAACGTAAAAGATGTATCAATGTGTTGTATGAATCGGGCATTCAGGTTTATAAAAACGTACATGTTTGAATGAGTTAATATTATGGCTTTATTATAATAATACTTTTCTCTCATTAAGTTCTATGCTTGTTTTCCATTTTTTTGTGTTTTTTGCTAAATTGTATTTTTATTTTTTTTTTTAATTTGTGAATGTGTTGGTAGGACAGGACGAGGCTACTCGAAAACGGTCAAAGAGCCAACTCAACAATGTACATAAATGCAACATGTGTACTTACAGGTGCTGCTTCTCCCTGGAGAAGGTGTGTGACAGGTGTTTGATGTTCTTTGGTTGGCGTCCCTCAACATGCGGATGAAGAGGCTCAACAACTTTACTGACAAGTAAGCTGATCTTCTCTATGACACCGCTTGACTTCTTCACTTCATACACCTGGAGAGAAGAACACGCTTGTGAGCTTGTA
The DNA here is from genome assembly GCF_037039965.1 of Doryrhamphus excisus. Lineage (NCBI taxonomy): Eukaryota > Metazoa > Chordata > Actinopteri > Syngnathiformes > Syngnathidae > Doryrhamphus > Doryrhamphus excisus. The sequence goes on along the minus strand of NC_136357.1, from coordinate 1,428,840 downwards.
CGTTTACAGATGAAATTGATCAATTTTCTCTTTTCTCGGGGGCGTACTCACACTAGGCCATTCAAACCTTGCTCGACTTGGTTAACATACGTTGTAACATGGGAGTTTTACATCCAAAGAAACGCTATAAACCTTGCAATACTACCTACACTCTGTGATCTCAGCATCGCTTGAGGTGCTTTTTTCATCGAACTTCACCTGGTCCAACCAGAAACTGTACTAATCCATCAATTAGTTCATCAAACCTTTTAAATATAAATACAGTTTTAACATTACTAGAGCCCCCAGACATGAAATAACACCCCTATATTTGCTTTATATTACCCAGTATAGTAAACATACAGTAATAAGCCATTTAAGACCTAAATAAAACACATTCTTGCTGTAAGTATGTTGGGGACAAGGACGGGGGGACAGACAGGAAGTGACTTTGGGACCTCAGAGTTGAGCTTCAGCTTGGCGTGAGTTACGGCCACAACATTAGACCGTGTCAGGGATTATTGTGCCTGTTGTTGTGAGATCATTCAAACCTGCAAGAAAAGACTGTTGTTCCAGCAATTAAGTCTGGTGCTTGTGTGTCTCGCTGAACACTGAATTATGTACTTACAGTATGACAGCGTATCAACATCTTTGACTGCATCTTTTAAGAATTGCATCAAACTTGCAAACATATAAGCATCATGGGAACTGTAGTTATTTTAGCCACAATTCTAGCCGCTTTGTCGTTTAAGAAAAAAGTGTGAAACAAGTAGCGGATTAGCGTGTACTCACAGTACTCACTTCAGAGAACGTTTTTGTCATAACACTGTCATCTTTCAGTAAACAACTATAAAATACGAGTGGAATTAAGTTTTCAGCGAGTTTTCTTAACGTTTTTGGCTTCTAACTTTGTCATTTTTCCCCACTTAGTTTCAAATCCTTGTTAGCTTGGTAGCTTGCTATGCTTAAAGTGATGGCTAGCTCTTGTATCCTTGCAGAGATCCTGTAGCTTGTGCATAAGAGCTTCGAAATGTAGTGTAAACAAAGAATAATAGAGTGTAAAGGTGACTCTGTGGGTGTTATTTCATGTCTGAAGAGCTCTAATAATGGTAAAAAAACTGCATTTAGAAGGTCATAAACAGCTTTTCTACGCTCTAGCTAAGACAATTGGGTCTGGAACCATGGACGACTATAATAAACAAGTAGCTATTAGTACAGATGTGGGACCTGGATCAAACATTTTCCTTGAATCGTGTAGCCAACACACACGAGTTGTACCTTCAGCAGAAGGCGTCCATAATTCTTACCCTTTTGGTGGGCATCTTTAGCTTCATGAACTCCGCTTCTCGACAGAGAACATTCCACGGAGCATGGATTTTCACAAAGCCCACCCCTGGAATTTTGGTCTACAATGAACAAAACACAAACATGAACGGCATTACTTCGACTCTATTTGTAGATTAATTATAAAATGACATGAAGAAACTAAACGGAAGCAGCGCTGTTCTGTGTTCCATCCATGGGACAGAAGATATGATGCAATTGTGAAGTGATCTGCAAGGGTAACCCGTCTGGTCTGCCCCTGCATCGAAGCGAGCTCCATCGTGTGACAGTCAAGAGCGCTAGGCATCGAACTAAAAGCCCAGCACCACTCAGGTTTAGAGTCAGGTTTAGCAGCCGCACCATCTGGCATACGTCAAACAAACCCGTGTAGGACTCTCAGTTCCTAAAGGTGGTTGAACTTGAACTTCACTTTGACCCCTAGAGGAGCGTCAGCAGTTCATACTGTATGTTATTCCCGTACTTTTACAGTTTACAAAAGCCCTCACACTCAGGAAGTCCATCCGCCTGAACCTCTTTGGCTCTAAACACCCGCCTGTCACACAAATATGCAGATTTTTTTCTCGGGCTGTGAACTGCCTACAAACCCGGGCCTGATATCTTATGTGTTGTGGTATTTTAATATGGACACTAAAACTACACTAAATAACTACACAACACTCACTTACAGGCTGGTGAATTACCGTATTTCTCAATCAGAACACCACAAGCAGTGTTGGGTATGTTACTTTAAAAAAGTAATTAGTTATAGTTACTAGTTACTTCTCAAAAAAAGCAACTGAGTTACAAGGTTAAAGTAGTGTCTGTGCTTCCATTTGGCAAACTCTGTTTTGACATGCTCTAAACACCCGCCCACTCAAGTACTATGATTGGCTGAAGACGTGATTTTACTAAACCTTAGCCAATCCCCATTGCTTATGTGCTCTAAACACCCGCCCATCCAAGTTCTCTGATTGGACGAAGATGTGATTTTACTAAACCTTAGCCAATCCCCATTGCTTATGTGCTCTAAACACCCGCCCACTCAAGTACTATGATTGGCTGAAGACGTGATTTTACTAAACCTTAGCCAATCCTCATTGCTTATGTGCTCTAAACACCCGCCCACTCAAGTTCTATGATTGGCTGAAGACGTGATTTTACTAAACCTTAGCCAATCCCCATTGCTTATGTGCTCTAAACACCCGCCCATCTAAGTTCTCTGATTGGATGAAGATGTGATTTTACTAAACCTTAGCCTTATGTGCTCTAAACACCCGCCCATCCAAGTTCTCTGATTGGACGAAGACGTGATTTTACAAAACCTTAGCCAATCCTCATTGCTTATGTGGTTATCTCAGGTTTTAGTAAGATTGCGTCTTCAGCCAATCAAAGAACTATGGTGGGCGGGTGTTTAGAGCACATTGAGTGAGAATACAGCGTTTGCCAAAGGGAAGTACAGACACTACTTGAGGTAATGGTAATGGTAATGGTAATGGTAATGGTAATGGTAATGGTAATGGTAATGGTAATGGTAATGGTAATGGTAATGGTAATGGTAATGGTTTTATTTCATTTGAACATGCATCAGATTCCAATTGAGTACATCCCATAATCAGTTCCCAGTTCCACATGTCCAAAAGGAGTAGGAAGAAGCAAAGCTTATTAAATCCTACCCCTCCATCTGGTACTTTTACAATCAGTAACTGATACATTTGTTCACTTCCTGCTTTCCTAACATAATTTAAGTTTTTACTTTTTTTTTATTATTTTATTAATTTCTATTTTTGAATTTTTTTTATTTTCATCTATTTATTTTTAGTTTTTTTTTGTCACGTACCGAAGTACGAGGTGATATGACCAAAAAGGTAAAAATGTACACATCGAATGTCTGGCCAATGATTCCTCCTCAGTCAGTCTGCACATCATGCGCAGTAACAAGTAAGAGTCCATTTTGGCGTATTTTTAATTAAGTACGTGAATTAAAGGTAAAACACATTTGTAAACTACATGTCTAATTTAAATCAAACAAAATTAAAAAAAAATCTATAATTAGGTTTTATGAGACATTTGGGGGCCCCTGGAAATCTCAGAGCCCGAGGCAATTGCCTGTGTTTGCCTAATGGTAAGTCCTCCCCTGATGTTGATCCAGTGTGGGAACTTTTACAACTTCACACACCGCTTCCTGTTTGGATGCAGAAATTTCCCACATGTTTCCCAGGAGAGTGTCATTCTCTTTTCACCCTTTGTGTGATCTTACAGTCGATCGTTCCATCCACAAGTTGTGTTGTGTTGTGTCGGTGGCTCTTGTACGAGCCAGTTAGTAAGCCGACTACTTCCGTGGGCAGACATTTTTTAAACCCATATGTTTATCAGCGATGTCTGGGAAGTATGTCTTTAAAAAAAATACCTGTATTAGTGTAAGTACATTTTTAGCCATAGATAAAACTCACTAGGTTAGCATGCAGGCCTCACAGCTAGGAGACCCGAGTTCAATTCCACTCTAGACCATGTCTAATGTTCTCCCCGTGCATGCGTGGGTTTTCTCCGGGTACTCCGGTTTCCTCCCGCATTCCAAAAACATGCTAGGTTAATTAGCCACTCCAAATTGTCCATAGGTATGAATGTGAGTGTGAATGGTTGTTTGTCTATATGTGCCCTGTGATTGGCTGGCCACCCGAAGACAGCCTCGTGAGGACAGCTGGGATAGGCTCCAGCACCCCTGCAACCCTATTGAGGATAAGCGGTAGAAAATGAATAAATGAATGAAAAATATGATTTGGGGCTGCATGGTGGAGAAGTGGTTAGCACGTAGGCCTCACAGCTAGGAGACCCAAGTTCAATTCCACTCTCGGCCATCTCTGTGTGGAGTTTGCATGTTCTCCCCGTGCATGCGTGGGTTTTCTCCGGGTACTCCGGTTTCCTCCCACATTCCAAAAACATGCTAGGTTAATTAGCCACTCCAAATTGTCCATAGGTATGAATGTGAGTGTGAATGGTTGTTTGTCTATATGTGCCCTGGGATTGGCTGGCCACCAGTCCAGGGTGTACCCCGCCTCTCGCCCGACGACAGCTGGGATAGGCTCCAGCACCCCCCGCCACCCTAGGTAGAGAATGAATGAATGAATAAGCCTCACATCTTCATCGATCTCCAACTCGAGGCCCATATCGCTGAGTTTCCCCTCAAACTCCTCCCTCCTGAAAGCTTTCTGATCCTCCTGGGCGTTGAAGGTCTCTCCTGGGCAGTGAAGCTCCGCGTGTGATAGCGCAGGAGTCGGCGAAGGCGATGCGTTTTTGTCGGCAGATTTCTGAGGGTGATGGCTACGTCGCAGGCTGCGGGCAACAACATTTTCGGTGAACAAATGTGTCGTGTGTCGAATGGAACGTCCGCCGGACGACTTCTTCACAGCGTAGGCGAGGACATAGTCCACGTGCCGCTGACCATCTTGGAAGTAGAGGCCACACTGACCGTGGGTGTTTTCCGTTGGAGTTTGAGCCTTTAGCAGCTGACAACATACACAAAACAACAGAAATTTGGATTTAGGATGTGGAGAAATGTTTCATGAGTGAAGTTTTATTTCGCTTTTTGGCTTTTTCGGCATTTTGGCCGCGTTCATTATGGAGCTGGGGGTGGCCAGGTTGGTATTGGTGCACCTTGACTTGCTTGCAGGGTTGATTTAGTACATGCAGTACCTACCATAAGTAGTATAGATGTTTTTTATGAGCGCTAGAGTCTATTGGTTCTGAGTGGCTTCCCCAAGATCACTATCACTAATGCATGTATAAGAAAGGGTTGTACTACAGGCCGCATTTTTTTTTCTTTGTTTTATGACCTCTTTGCTCCGGGACCACCAGGGAAGAGTTATAAATAAAATGTGGTTAAGTGCATTGGGAATTATCCGCTTCATTTCTTCAATGAACTCTTTGTTTTTCTTTGGAATCCCAGTCAGCAGGAATAACTCAGTTTGGGCAATCCATCAAAGAGGAACGGGAAGTACTGTAGTTGTACTACACCGGGGAAACTACACATTATAGCAGTACAACATAAATCTGAATAAAACTAAAATATATACTATATCAGTGCTACGTACTTCCGTACACCGGAAAGTACGGTACATATCTGAATAAAAAACACGAGGTACCTACTGTATCAGTACTACATATTTGTATGAAAGTAATGTATATAGTGTATCAGTACTACATATATGTCAAACTAAACTACAACTTCATATCTAAATTAAGCTACTTACTGTTTCACTACTCATTAAATATATTTAGCACTAAACTACATACTGTGCCAGTACTAATACATTGGAATAAAAGCAAACCACATACTGTGTTAGTACTACATAAATGAATACAGTATAGTAGTACTAGTAGTAGTAGTAGTATACATCTGCATGAAACTATAGCCTCTCAATACTACATATGTGAATAAAAATCACTAAGTACCTACTGTATCAGTACTACATATATGTATGAAAGTAATGTATCGAGTGTATCAGTACTACATATATGTAAAACTAAACTACAACTTCATATCTAAATTACGCTACATCCTGTTTCACTACTTATTTACCTAAACTACATACTGTACCAGTACTAATACATTGGAATAAAAGCAAACCACATACTTTGTTAGTACTACATAAATGAATAAAGTATAGTAGTACTAGTAGTAGTAGTAGTATACATCTGCATGAAACTATAGCTTCTCAATACTACATATCTGAATAAAAATCACTAGGTACCTACTGTATTAGTACTACATATATGTATGAAAGTAATGTATCGAGTGTATCAGTACTACATATATGTAAAACTAAACTACAACTTCATATCTAAATTACGCTACATCTTGTTTCACTACTTATTTATATATACTTAGCACTAAACTACATATTGTGCCAGTACTAATACATTGGAATAAAAGCAAACCACATACTGTGTTAGTACTACATAAATTAATACAGTATGGTAGTAGTATACATCTGCATGAAACTATAGCATCTCAGTACTACACATCTGAATGAAAATAAACTGCATACTGTATCAGTATGGCATATCTGTATAGAACTCACTTACATAGCTTAGTACTGTGTACTTGAATAAAAGTAAACCACACACTTGTGTATAAAAGTAAACTAAATGCTGTGTCAGTACTACGTACAGCAGAATAAAAGCAAACTACATACTGTATCATTACTGCATATCTGTTTAAAAGTCAAGTAAATAGCGTATGAGTACTACATGGTGAGTATATATGAATCAAAGTATCATCACGGAGTGGGAGAGTATGTGAGCTTTGCCGTCATGTTCCTCGGATGTACTTTAAATAGTTCCGATTTGTTGTGCCTGTCACTCACCTCAAACTTGCCATGGAAGACGACGTCTTGGAGAAAATGTGGAATCTGGTGCACTGAAGATGTTGAAAGGTCAGGACCGTCCACCTCCTCTCTCATTGTTGACGGGCAGCTGAAGCGAGCGAAGGGGGGAAATATTCCTGTTTGTACTTCTACTCTCTTGGCTTGTCTTCTAGTGGAAATGTGCCATGCTCGGCTGCGCTATGCTATGGGAGTATCTGGAATGAAAAGAAGCTCATGCCTCTCTGCGGCTTTGGTGATGTGCCTTTAAAGCTCAGTGTTGTTTCCCTCGGTGTGTTTGTGTGCTGACCCAGAAGAGCAGCCTTGCTTGCTACATGAGAAGCTGAATTTGAGCCAACATCTAAACTTAGACACGATAAAACTCAAATGAACACAAGGCAAACTCCCTCACTTTCTGTCAGTCTCCCCCCTCGGTATCCAGTCCAGGGGTGGGCGGTACTGCAAACTTTGATGCATCGATATGATATCAAGTAAATACTGGGCCAATGCTGCTGATACCGATACTTGTTATAACTTGTTGATCATGGTTATAACGGGAATAAAACAATAGGAGAAGCATGAACAAAAACAAAATACCGTATTTTCTGGACTAAAGTCGCTCCAGAGTTTAAGTCGCACAAGGCCAAAAATGCATAATTAGGTAGAAAAAAACGTATATAAGTCGCTCTGGAGTATAAGTCGCACAAGGCCAAAAATGCATAATTAGGTCGAAAAAAATGTATATAAGTCGCCCAAGGCCAAAAATGCATAATTAGGTAAAAAAAAACGTATATAAGTCGCTCTGGAGTATAAGTCGCACAAGGCCAAAAATGCATAATTAGGTAGAAAAAAAATGTATATAAGTCGCACAAGGCCAAAAATGCATAATTAGGTAAAAAAAAGTATATAAGTCGCTCTGGAGTATAAGTCGCACAAGGCCAAAAATGCATAATTAGGTAGAAAAAAATTTATATAAGTCGCACAAGGCCAAAAATGCATAATTAGGTAGAAAAAAAACGTATATAAGTCGCTCCGGAGTATAAGTCGCACAAGGCCAAAAATGCATAATTAGGTAGAAAAAAACGTATATAAGTCGCTCTGGAGTATAAGTCGCACAAGGCCAAAAATGCATAATTAGGTAGAAAAAAAATGTATATAAGTCGCACAAGGCCAAAAATGCATAATTAGGTAGAAAAAAAATGTATATAAGTCGCACAAGGCCAAAAATACATAATTAGGTAAAAAAAAACGAAAAAAGTTGCTCTGGAGTATAAGTCGCACAAGGCCAAAAATGCATAATTAGGTAGAAAAAAAATGTATATAAGTCGCACAAGGCCAAAAATGCATAATTAGGTTAAAAAAAACGTATATAAGTCGCTCTGGAGTATAAGTCGCACAAGGCCAAAAATGCATAATTAGGTAGAAAAAAATTTATATAAGTCGCACAAGGCCAAAAATGCATAATTAGGTCGAAAAAAACGTATATAAGTCGCTCTGGAGTATAAGTCGCACAAGGCCAAAAATGCATAATTAGGTAGAAAAAAAATGTATATAAGTCGCACAAGGCCAAAAATGCATAATTAGGTAGAAAAAAACGTATATAAGTCGCTCTGGAGTATAAGTCGCACAAGGCCAAAAATGCATAATTAGGTAGAAAAAAAAACGTATATAAGTCACTCTGGAGTATAAGTCGCACAAGGCCAAAAATGCATAATTAGGTAGAAAAAAAACGTATATAAGTCGCTCCGGAGTATAAGTCACACAAGGCCAAAAATGCATAATTAGGTAGAAAAAAACATAGTCGCAGGAACAACCTATAAAAAAAGTGTGACTTCCAGTCCGGAAAATACGGTATGTATCAGGAAACTTGTGAAAATATACAGTCTGGGTTCCCAAAGTGGAGTATGCGCACCCCCAGGGGTACGTCCATTGTCATAGAGGGTACGTGATAAAAAAATTAAAAACACTTAGAATTCGACCATTAGCCATCGTGAGTGGACAAAAAAAGGGAAGCTCAAATTCAGCCCATTCAAACAAAAATACCAGCATCGAACTGGAATAAAATATATGACATGGAGGATGATTACTTCAATTTATGAGTGCTCATGTGAAAAGTAAAATTAATTTGCCAATTACTGTAGTATTCTTCTACATTAAGGTCAAATTTAATCAGGCTTGTTTTCCTTGTGAAGCAGTTCCAGGAAACTGTCCATCTTCCGTAACTGTTTACATAGAACCAGGATCCCAAAACTCTCAGTCCTGACACGTCAAATTTAGAAGCTTCCAAAACACAGCGTTGATAATCACACTCAAATATATTTTTAGATTTTAAGACTAAAAAAAAAATATACAGAATCCAAAGAAAAGCAGGAACCTTGTAGAGCACAAGCTGCCAAGCTCTCAGGGGATGGGATGTGTCTAACTTGATACTGGGCTTAAGATGCTGGGCTCAGAGGTCAGATCCCACAGGAAACACAAGGAAGTGATGTTTGCGTTTATTTCATGAAAGCAACTTTACACGTGTCAGTGACCAAAATACATATTGTAGTTTGGCCAAAATAAGTTTTTCTCACTTTTTGTTTATTTAATAGTTTTGACAACTGTTTGATCAAAGTTCACATATTTTATGAACAAACTAAAGTTTTGTCATAGTTTCATAGTGACAGGTACATAGAATTACAAGAATGTATGCATAACAATCATGGGAAAATAATTCAATGCTGTCATGTACCTTGTTGTCCGACTAAGGTATCAGGCATGACATGACCATGCCAGATTCCATTGGTCTTTGTCTTAAAAGCCAACTGCTGCATTGGCTGGGAATCGAACCCAGGTCAACTGCTTGGAAGGCAGCTATGTTAGCCACTATACCACCAATGCTGTGCTAAGCTGTGTTGTTCGACCAATATATCGGGTCAATGCGAGATTCCATTGGTCTTTGTCTAAAAAAACATCTAAACTTTGCATTGGCTGGGAATCAAACCCAGGTCAACTGCTTGGAAGGCAGCTATGCTAACCACTATACCACCAATGCTACGCAAATTCTAGTTGTTCCGTCAAAATACGGACGTGACAGGTCAACATGCAATTAGAAGGTGTGGATAACAATCATGAAAAAAAAAGTTGATGGACCTCCATTCCCAGGTCAACCGCTTGGTCGGCAGCCATGTTTGGCACTGTACCGCCTTTGCTGTGATTGACCTTGTTTGACCAAAAAGTCAGGCATGACTGGTGAATGCAAAATACCCTTGGCCTTTGTCTTAAAACCCAAGGAGGATATTGAACCCAGGGCAACAGCTTGGAAGGCAGCTATGCTAGCCACTATACCACCAATGCTGTGATGGCTTGTATTGTTCCACCAAAATATCAGGCAACGTGTGTATAACAATCATGACAAGAATTAGATGGAGATCCATTCCCAGGTCAAAGACTTGGTTGGCACTGTACCGCCTGTGCTGTAAATGACCGAGTTGTTCTACCAAAGTATCAGGCATTACAGGTCAATGTGAGATTCCATTGGTCTTTGTCTTAAAAACCAGGGAGGACATCCAACCACTGCATTGGCTGGGAATCGAACCCAGGTCAACTGCTTGGAAGGCAGCTATGCTAGCCACTATACCACCAATGCCACAAACAGCCCAGTTTTCCACCAATATACGGATGTGACAGGTCAACAGGCGATTAGAATGTGTGGATAACAATCCTGAAAAAAAAGTTGATTGTTGATTGAAGAATGATTGTTATGCACACATTGTAATCGCTTATTGACTTGTCACTTCCATTTTTTGGTGGATCAGCTGGAAAGGCCGGAGCATTGGGGGTATAGTGGTGAGCATAGCTGCCTTCCAAGCAGTTGACCTGGGTTCGATTCCCAGCCAATGCAGTAGTTAGATGTCCTCCCTGGTTTTTAAGACAAAGACCAATGGAATCTCGTATTGACTTGATTATTTTGGTCGAACAACATGGCCCATCACAGTATTGGTGGTATAGTGTATAGCAGAGCTCCCTTCCAAGTAGTTGAACTTGGTCCGATATCCTATAACTTTTTTTCTTGAGCGTACGTATTTCATGACGTATTTTGATGGAAAACCTGTCAACCCTGTTGACCTGTCACGTCCGTATTTTGATGGAAAACTGGGCCAGTCGTAGCCAATGCAGTTAACCAAAACATCCATTGGTCTTTGTCTAAAAATGTAGTGAGGACATCGAACCACTGCATTGGCTGGGAATCGAACCCAGGTCAACTGCTTGGAAGGCAGCTATGCTCACCACTATACCACCAATGCTACAACTAGTGCAGTTTTCCATCAAAATACGGACGTGACAGGTCAACAAGGTTGACAGGTTTTCCGTCAAAATACGTCATGAAATACGTACGTTCAAACATGAAAAAAAAGTTGATGGACGTCCATTCCCAGGTTGACAGGTCAACATGCAATTAGAATGTGTGGATAACAATCATGACAAGAATTAGATGGAGGTCCATTCCCAGGTCAAAGGCTTAGTTGGCACTGTACCGCCTGTGCTGTAAATGACCGAGTTGTTCTACCAAAGTATCAGGCATTACAGGTCAATGTGAGATTCCATTGGTCTTTGTCTTAAAAACCAGGGAGGACATCCAACTGCTGCACCAATGCTGTGGAGGACCTTGTTCGACAAAAAGACCAGACATTTCAGGTAAATGCAAGATACATTTGGTCTTTGATTTAGAACTCAAATATGATATCTAATTCTTGTCATGATTGTTATCCACACATTCTAATCGCCTGTTGACCTGTCACGTCCGTATTTTGATGGAAAACTGGCATAGTCGTAGCATTGGTGGTATAGTGGTTAGCATAGCTGCCTTGGCCTGTGAATGGAGGTCGATGATTTTTTTTTCATTATTGTTTTTCATGTTTGGCACTGTACCACCTTTGCTGTGATGAACCTTGTTGTTCGACCAAAATATCCATTGGTCTTTGTCTTAAAAAGCAGGGAGGACATCATACTGCTGCATTGGCTGGGAATCAAACCCAGGTCAACTGCTTGGAAGGCAGCTATGCTAACCACTATACCACCAATGTTACAATGAGCCCAGTTGTCAACATATTGTTGACAGGTCAACAGGCGATTAGAATGTGTGGATAACAATCATGAAAAAAAAAGTTGATGGACCTCCATTCCCAGGTCAACCGCTTGGTCGGCAGCCATGTTTGGCACTGTACCACCTTTGCTGTGATGGACCTTGTTGTTCGACCAAAATATCCATTGGTCTTTGTCTTACTGTTGCATTGGCTGGGAATCGAACCCAGGTCAACTGCTTGGAAGGCAGCTATGCTAGCCACTATACCACCAATGCTGTGCTTGCCTTTGTTTTTTGGCCAAAATATCAGCTCAATGCGAGGTTCCATTGGGCTTGCTCTAAAAAAAACAGGGAGGATATCATACTACTGCATTGGCTGGGAATCGAACCCAGGTCAACTGCTTGGAAGGCAGCTATGCTAGCCACTATACCACCAATGCTTCAAAAAAAGCAGATGTGACGAGTCAATAAGCGATTAGAATGTGTGGATAACAATCATGAAAAAAATTTAATCGACCTCCATTCACAGTCCAAGGCAGCTATGCTAACCACTATACCACCAATGCTACGACCATTCCAGTTTTCCATCAAAATACGGACGTGACAGGTCAACAGGCGATTAGAATGTGTGGATAACAATCATGACAAGAATTAGATGGAGGTCCATTCCCAGGTCAAAGGCTGAGTTGGCACTGTACCGCCTGTGCTGTAAATGACCGAGTTGTTCTACCAAAGTATCAGGCATTACAGGTCAATGTGAGATTCCATTGGTCTTTGTCTTAAAAAGCAGGGAGAATAACCTACTGCTGCATTGGCTGGGAATCGAACCCAGGTCAACTGCTTGGAAGGCAGCTATGCTAACCACTATACCACCAACGCTACAACTGTTCCAGTTTTCCATCAAAATACAGACGTGACAGGTCAACAGGCGCTTAGAATGTGTGGATAACAATCATGAGAAAAAAAGTTGATGGACCTCCATTCCCAGGTCAACCCCTTGGTCGGCAGCCATGTTTGGCACCGTACCACCTTTGCTGTGATGGACCTTGTTGTTCGACCAAAATATCCATTGGTCTTTGTCTTAAAAAGCAGGGAGGATATCATACTGCTGCATTGGCTGGGAATCGAACCCAGGTCAACTGCTTGGAAGGCAGCTATGCTAACCACTATACCACCAATGCTACAACTGGCCCAGTTTTACATCAACATACAGACGTGACAGGTCAACAGGGTTGACAGGTTTTCCATCAAAATACGTCATGAAATACGTACGCTCAATCAAGAAAAAAAGTTATAGGATATCGAACCAAGTTCAACTACTTGGAAGGCAGCTCTGCTATACACTATACCACCAATACTGTGATGGGCCATGTTGTTCGACCAAAATATCAGGTCAATTTTTGTCTGAAAAGGGAGGTTGGACACCTAACCATTGCATTGGCTGGGAATCGAACCCAGGTCAACTGCTTGGAAGGCAGCTATGCTCACCACTATACCACCAACGCTGTGGGTGTTCCTGCCGGTTCACCAAAAAACGGAAGTAACAAGTCAATAAGCGATTAGAATATGTGGATAACAATCACGAAAACAGACCAACCGCTTGGTCGACAGCTGCGTTCGACAAGATTCCATTGGTGTTTGTCTTAAAGACCCGGGAGGACATTTGACCACAGCATTGGCTGGGAATCGAACCCAGGTCAACTGCTTGGAAGGATAACAATTTGTGGATAACAATCATGAGAAAAAAGGTGATGGACCTCCATTCGCTTGGTCGGCAGCCATGTTTGGCACTGTAGCACCTTTGCTGTGATGGACCTTGTTGTTGGACCAAAATATCAGGCATTACAGGTCAATGTGAGACTCAATTGGTCTTTGTTTTAAAAACCACTGAGGACATGTAACCACTGCATTGGCTGGGAATCGAACCCAGGTCAACTGCTTGGAAGGCAGCTATGCTAGCCACTATACCACCAATGCTACGAGCATTCCAGTTTTCCATCAAAATACGGATGTGACAGGTCAACAGGCGATTAGAATGTGTGGATAACAATCATGAGAAGAATTAGATGGAGGTCCATTCCCAGGTCAAAGACTTGGTCGGGACTGTACCGCCTGTGCTGTAAATGACCTAGTTGTTCTACCAAAGTATCAGGCATTACAGGTCAATGTGAGATTCCATTGGTCTTTGTCTTAAAAACCAGGGAGGACATCCAACTGCTGCACCAATGCTGTGGAGGACCTTGTTCGACCAAAAGACCAGACATTTCAGGTAAATGCAAGATTCTGTTGGTCTTTGATTTAGAACTCAAATATGATATCTAATTCTTGTCATGATTGTTATCCACACATTCTAATCGCCTGTTGACCTGTCACGTCCGTATTTTGATGGAAAACTGGCATAGTCGTAGCATTGGTGGTATAGTGGTTAGCATAGCTGCCTTGGCCTGTGAATGGAGGTCGATGATTTTTTTTCATTATTGTTTTACACACATTCTAATCGCTTATTGACTTGTCACTTCCATTTTTTGGTGGATCAGCTGGAAAAGCCGGAGCATTGGTGGTATAGTGGTGAGCATAGCTGCCTTCCAAGCAGTTGACCTGGGTTCAATTCCCAGCCAATGCAGTAGCTCCTGGTTTTCAAGACAAAGACCAATGGAATCTCGTATTGACTTGATTATTTTGGTCGAACAACATGGCCCATCACAGTATTGGTGGTATAGTGTATAGCAGAGCTGCCTTCCAAGTAGTTGAACTTGGTTCGATATCCTATAACTTTTTTTCTTGAGCGTACGTATTTCATGACGTATTTTGATGGAAAACCTGTCAACCCTGTTGACCTGTCACGTCCGTATTTTGATGGAAAACTGGGCCAGTTGTAGCATTGGTGGTATAGTGGTTAGCATAGCTCCCTTCCAAGCAGTTGACCTGGGTTCGATTCCCAGCCTATGCAGTGGTTGGATGTTCTCCCTGGTTTTTAAGACAAAGACCAATGGAATCTCACATTGACCTGTAATGCTTGATATTTTGGTCGAACAACAAGGTCCATCACAGCAAAGGTGGTACAGTGCCAAACATGGCTGGCGACCAAGCAGTTGATCTGGGAATGGAGGTCCATCAAGGAAGCTATGCTAACCACTATACCACCAATGCTACGACCACTCCAGTTTTCCATCAAAATACGGACGTGACAGGTCAACATGCAATTAGAAGGTGTGGATAACAATCATGAAAAAAAAAGTTCCCAGGTCAACCGCTTGGTCGGCAGCCATGTTTGGCACTGTACCACCTTTGCTGTGATGGACCTTGTTGTTCGACCAAAATATCCATTGGTCTTTGTCTTAAAAAGCAGGGAGGACATCATACTGCTGCATTGGCTGGGAATCAAACCCAGGTCAACTGCTTGGAAGGAAGCTATGCTAACCACTATACCACCAATGCTACAACTGGCCCAGTTTTCCATCAAAATACGGACGTGACAGGTCAACAGGGTTGACAGGTTTTCCATCAAAATACGTCATGAAATACGTACGCTCAAGAAAAAAAGTTATAGGATATCGAACCAAGTTCAACTACTTGGAAGGCAGCTCTGCTATACACTATACCACCAATACTGTGATGGGCCAAGTTGTTCGACCAAAATATCAGGTCAATTTTTGTCTAAAAAGGGAGGTAGGACAACTAACCACTGCATTGGCTGGGAATCGAACCCAGGTCAACTGCTTGGAAGGCAGCTATGCTCACCACTATACCACCAACGCTGTGGGTGTTCCTGCCGGTTCACCAAAAAACGGAAGTAACAAGTCAATAAGCGATTAGAATATGTGGATAACAATCACGAAAACAGACCAACCGCTTGGTCGACAGCTGTGTTCGACAAGATTCCATTGGTGTTTGTCTTAAAGACCCGGGAGGACATTTGACCACAGCATTGGCTGGGAATCGAACCCACGTCAACTGCTTGGAAGGATAACAATTTGTGGATAACAATCATGAGAAAAAAGGTGATGGACCTCCATTCGCTTGGTCGGCAGCCATGTTTGGCACTGTAGCACCTTTGCTGTGATGGACCTCGTTGTTGGACCAAAGTATCAGGCATTACAGGTCAATGTGAGATTCAATTGGTCTTTGTTTTAAAAACCACTGAGGACATGTAACCACTGCATTGGCTGGGAATTGAACCCAGGTCAACTGCTTGGAAGGCAGCTATGCTAGCCACTATACCACCAATGCTACGACCATTCCAGTTTTCCATCAAAATACGGACGTGACAGGTCAACAGGCGATTAGAATGTGTGGATAACAATCATGAGAAGAATTAGATGGAGGTCCATTCCCAGGTCAACCGCTTGGTCGGCAGCCATGTTTGGCACTGTACCACCTTTGCTGTGATGGACCTTGTTGTTGGACCAAAATATCCATTGGTCTTTGTCTTAAAAAGCAGGGAGGATATCTGGCTACTGCATTGGCTGGGAATCGAACCCAGGTCAACTGCTTGGAAGGCAGCTATGCTAGCCACTATACCACCAATGCTGTGATTGCCTGTGTTTTTTGGCCAAAATATCAGCTCAATGCGAGGTTCCATTGGGCTTGCTCTAAAAAAAACAGTGAGGATATCTTATCACTGCATTGGCTGGGAATCGAACCCAGGTCAACTGCTTGGAAGGCAGCTATGCTAACCACTATACCACCAATGCTACAACTGTTTCAGTTTTCCATCAAAATACGAATGTGACAGGTCAACAGGCGATTAGAATGTGTGGATAACAATCTTGTTGTTCGACCAAAACATCCATTGGTCTTTGTCTAAAAATGTAGAGAGGACATATAACCACTGCATTGGCTGGGAATCGAATCCAGGTCAACTGCTTGGAAGGCAGCTATGCTAACCACTATAACACCAATGCTACAACCTTCCTAGCCGATCCACCAAAAAAACAGATGTGACAAGTCAATAAGTGATTAGAATGTGTGGATAACAATCATGACAAGAATTAGATGGAGGTCCATTCCCAGGTCAACTGCTTGGTTGGCACTGTACCGCCTGTGCTGTAAATGACCGAGTTGTTCTACCAAAGTATCAGGCATTACAGGTCAATGTGAGATTCAATTGGTCTTTGTCTTAAAAACCAGGGAGGATATCCAACCACTGCACTGGCTGGGAATCAAACCCAGGTCAACTGCTTGGAAGGTAGCTATGCTAACCACTATACCACCAATGTTACAACAAGCCCAGTTGTCAACATATTGTTGACAGGTCAACAGGCGATTAGAATGTGTGGATAACAATCATGAAAAAAAAAAGTTGATGGACCTCCATTCCCAGGTCAACCGCTTGGTCGGCAGCCATGTTTGGCACTGTACCACCTTTGCTGTGATGGACCTTGTTGTTCGACCAAAATATCCATTGGTGTTTGTCTTAAAAAGCAAGGAGGATATCTTACTGTTGCATTGGCTGGGAATCGAACCCAGGTCAACTGCTTGGAAGGCAGCTATGCTAGCCACTATACCACCAATGCTGTGCCTGCCTTTGTTTTTTGGCCAAAATATCAGCTGAATGCGAGGTTCCATTGGGCTTGCTCTAAAAAAAACAGTGAGGATATCTTATCACTGCATTGGATGGGAATCGAACCCAGGTCAACTGTTTGGAAGTGATGGACCTTGTTGTTGGACCAAAATACCCATTGGTCTTTGTCTTAAAAACCAGGGAGGACACTTAACTACTGCATTGGCTGGGAATCGAACCCAGGTCAACTGCTTGGAAGGCAGCTATGCTAGCCACTATACCACCAATGCTTCAAAAAAACAGATGTGACAAGTCAATAAGCGATTAGAATGTGTGGATAACAATCATGAAAAAAATTTCATCGACCTCCATTCACAGTCCAAGGCAGCTATGCTAACCACTATACCACCAATGCTACGACCAGATTGGACACCTAAGCATTGCATTGGCTGGGAATCGAACCCAGGTCAACTGCTTGGAAGGCAGCTATGCTCACCACTATACCACCAACGCTGTGGGTGTTCCTGCCGATTCACCAAAAAACGGAAGTAACAAGTCAATAAGCGATTAGAATATGTGGATAACAATCACGAAAACAGACCAACCGCTTGGTCGACAGCTGCGTTCGACAAGATTCCATTGGTGTTTGTCTTAAAGACCCGGGAGGACATTTGACCACTGCATTGGCTGGGAATCGAACCCAGGTCAACTGCTTGGAAGGATAACAATTTGTGGATAACAATCATGAGAAAAAAGGTGATGGACCTCCATTCGCTTGGTCGGCAGCCATGTTTGGCACTGTAGCACCTTTGCTGTGATGGACCTCGTTGTTGGACCAAAGTATCAGGCATTACAGGTCAATGTGAGATTCAATTGGTCGTTGTTTTAAAAACCACTGAGGACATGTAACCACTGCATTGGCTGGGAATCGAACCCAGGTCAACTGCTTGGAAGGCAGCTATGCTAGCCACTATACCACCAATGCTACGACCATTCCAGTTTTCCATCAAAATACGGACATGACAGGTCAACAAGCGATTAGAATGTGTGGATAACAACCATGACAAGAATTAGATGGAGGTCCATTCCCAGGTCAAAGACTTGGTTGGCACTGTACCGCCTGTGCTGTAAATGACCGAGTTGTTCTACCAAAGTATCAGGCATTACAGGTCAATGTGAGATTCCATTGGTCTTTGTCTTAAAAACCAGGGAGGACATCCAACTGCTGCACCAATGCTGTGGAGGACCTTGTTCGACCAAAAGACCAGACATTTCCGGTAAATGCAAGATACATTTGGTCTTTGATTTAGAACTCAAATATGATATCTAATTCTTGTCATGATTGTTATCCACACATTCTAATCGCCTGTTGACCTGTCACGTCCGTATTTTGATGGAAAACTGGCATAGTCGTAGCATTGGTGGTATAGTGGTTAGCATAGCTGCCTTGGACTGTGAATGGAGGTCGATGATTTTTTTTTCATTATTGTTTTACATACATTCAAATCGCTTATTGACTTATTGACTGGAAAACCTGTCAACCCTGTTGACCTGTCACGTCCGTATTTTGATGGAAAACTGGGCCATTCGTAGCATTGGTGGTATAGTGGTTAGCATAGCTGCCTTCCAAGCAGTTGACCTGGGTTCGATTCCCAGCCAATGCAGTGGTTTGATGTCCTCCCTGGTTTTTAAGACAAAGACCAATGGAATCTCACATTGACCTGTGATGCTTGATATTTTGGTCGAACAACAAGGTCCATCACAGCAAAGGTGGTACAGTGCCAAACATGGCTGGGAACCAAGCAGTTGATCTGGGAATGGAGGTCCATCAAGGAAGCTATGCTAACCACTATACCACCAATGCTATGACCACTCCAGTTTTCCATCAAAATACGGACGTGACAGGTCAACATGCAATTAGAAGGTGTGGATAACAATCATGAAAAAAAAAGTTGATGGACCTCCATTCCCAGGTCAACCGCTTGGTCGGCAGCCATGTTTGGCACTGTACCACCTTTGCTGTGATGGACCTTGTTGTTGGACCAAAATATCCATTGGTGTTTGTCTTAAAAACCAGGGAGGATATCTGACTACTGCATTGGCTGGGAATCGAACCCAGGTCAACTGCTTGGAAGGCAGCTATGCTAACCACTATACCACCAATGCTACAACTGTCCCAGTTTTCCATCAAAATACGAATGTGACAGGTCAACAGGCGATTAGAATGTGTGGATAACAATCTTGTTGTTCGACCAAAACATCCATTGGTCTTTGTCTAAAAATGTAGAGAGGACATATAACCACTGCATTGGCTGGGAATCGAACCCAGGTCAACTGCTTGGAAGGCAGCTATGCTCACCACTATACCACCAATGCTACGACTTTTCCAGCTGATCCACCAGAAAAATGGATGTGACAAGTCAATAAGCAATTAGAATGTGTGGATAACAATCATTCATTCATTTTCTACCACTTTTTCCTCCCGAGGGTTGCAGGGGTGCTGGAGCCTATCCCAGCTGTCTTTGGGCGAGAGACGGGGTACACCCCGGACTGGTCGCAGGGCACATATAGACAGGGAATGTGTGTATAACAAACATGGAAAGAATTTGAGGAGGTCCATTCCCAGGTCAACTGCTTGGTTGGCACTGTACCTCCTTTGCTGTGATGGACCTTGTTGTTCTACCAAAGTATCAGGCATTACAGGTCAATGTGAGATTCCATTGGTCTTTGTCTTAAAAAGCAGTGAGAATATCCTACTGCTGCATTGGCTGGGAATCGAACCCAGGTCAACTGCTTGGAAGGCAGCTATGCTAACCACTATACCACCAACGCTACAACTGTTGCAGTTTTCCATCAAAATACGGACGTGACAGGTCAACATGCGATTAGAATGTGTGGATAACAGTCATGAAAAAAATTTCATCGACCTCCATTCACAGTCCAAGGCAGCTATGCTAACCACTATACCACCAATGCTACGACCATTCCAGTTTTCCATCAAAATACGGACATGACAGGTCAACAGGCGATTAGAATGTGTGGATAACAATCATGACAAGAATTAGATGGAGGTCCATTCCCAGGTCAAAGGCTTAGTTGGCACTGTACCGCCTGTGCTGTAAATGACCGAGTTGTTCTACCAAAGTATCAGGCATTACAGGTCAATGTGAGATTCCATTGGTCTTTGTCTTAAAAACCAGGGAGGACATCCAACAGCTGCATTGGCTGGGAATCGAACCCAGGTCAACTGCTTGGAAGGCAGCTATGCTCACCACTATACCACCAATGCTACAACTCTTACAGTTTTCCATCAAAATACAGACGTGACAGGTCAACAGGCGATTAGCATGTGTGGATAACAATCATGAGAAAAAAAGTTGATGGACCTCCATTCCCAGGTCAACCGCTTGGTCGGCAGCCATGTTTGGCACTGTACCACCTTTGCTGTGATGGACCTTGTTGTTCGACCAAAATATCCATTGGTGTTTGTCTTAAAAAGCAGGGAGGATATCATACTGCTGCATTGGCTGGGAATCGAACCCAGGTCAACTGCTTGGAAGGCAGCTATGCTAACCACTATACCACCAATGCTACAACTAGTGCACTTTTCCAGGGGTTCCAGGGTTGTAAGGTTTGCCATCAAAATACGTCATGAAATACGTCCGCTCAATCAAGAAAAAAAGTTATAGGATATCGAACCAAGTTCAACTACTTGGAAGGCAGCTCTGCTATACACTATACCACCAATACTGTGATGGGCCATGTTGTTCGACCAAAATATCAGGTCAATTTTTGACTGAAAAGGGAGGTTGGACACCTAACCATTGCATTGGCTGGGAATCGAACCCAGGTCAACTGCTTGGAAGGCAGCTATGCTCACCACTATACCACCAACGCTGTGGGTGTTCCTGCCGATTCACCAAAAAACGGAAGTAACAAGTCAATAAGCGATTAGAATATGTGGATAACAATCACGAAAACAGACCAACCGCTTGGTCGACAGCTGCGTTCGACAAGATTCCATTGGTGTTTGTCTTAAAGACCCGGGAGGACATTTGACCACAGCATTGGCTGGGAATCGAACCCAGGTCAACTGCTTGGAAGGATAACAATTTGTGGATAACAATCATGAGAAAAAAGGTGATGGACCTCCATTCGCTTGGTCGGCAGCCATGTTTGGCACTGTAGCACCTTTGCTGTGATGGACCTTGTTGTTGGACCAAAGTATCAGGCATTACAGGTCAATGTGAGATTCAATTGGTCTTTGTTTTAAAAACCACTGAGGACATGCAACCACTGCATTGGCTGGGAATCGAACCCAGGTCAACTGCTTGGAAGGCAGCTATGCTAGCCACTATACCACCAATGCTACAACCAGTCCAGTTTTCCATCAAAATACGGACGTGACAGGTCAACAGGCGATTAGAATGTGTGGATAACAATCATGAGAAGAATTAGATGGAGGTCCATTCCCAGGTCAACCGCTTGGTCGGCAGCCATGTTTGGCACTGTACCACCTTTGCTGTGATGGACCTTGTTGTTGGACCAAAATATCCATTGGTCTTTATCTTAAAAAGCAGGGAGGATATCTGACTACTGCATTGGCTGGGAATTGAACCCAGGTCAACTGCTTGGAAGGCAGCTATGCTAACCACTATACCACCAATGCTGTGATTGCCTGTGTTTTTTGGCCAAAATATCAGCTCAATGCGAGGTTCCATTGGGCTTGCTCTAAAAAAAACAGTGTGGATATCTTATCACTGCATTGGCTGGGAATCGAACCCAGGTCAACTGCTTGGAAGGCAGCTATGCTAACCACTATACCACCAATGCTACAACTGTCCCAGTTTTCCATCAAAATACGAATGTGACAGGTCAACAGGCGATTAGAATGTGTGGATAACAATCATTCATTCATTTTCTACCACTTTTTCCTCCCGAGGGTTGCAGGGGTGCTGGAGCCTATCCCAGCTGTCTTTGGGCGAGAGACGGGGTACACCCCGGACTGGTCGCAGGGCACATATAGACAGGGAATGTGTGTATAACAAACATGGAAAGAATTTGAGGAGGTCCATTCCCAGGTCAACTGCTTGGTTGGCACTGTACCTCCTTTGCTGTGATGGACCTTGTTGTTCTACCAAAGTATCAGGCATTACAGGTCAATGTGAGATTCCATTGGTCTTTGTCTTAAAAAGCAGTGAGAATATCCTACTGCTGCATTGGCTGGGAATCGAACCCAGGTCAACTGCTTGGAAGGCAGCTATGCTAACCACTATACCACCAATGCTACAACTGTTGCAGTTTTCCATCAAAATACGGACGTGACAGGTCAACATGCGATTAGAATGTGTGGATAACAGTCATGAAAAAAAATTTGGACTTCCATTGCCAGGTCAACCGCTTGGTCGGGACTGTACCGCCTGTGCTGTAAATGACCTAGTTGTTCTACCAAAGTATCAGGCATTACAGGTCAATGTGAGATTCCAATGGTCTTTGTCTTAAAAACCAGGGAGGACATCCAACCACTGCACTGGCTGGGAATCAAACCCAGGTCAACTGCTTGGAAGGCAGCTATGCTAACCACTATACCACCAATGTTACAATGAGCCCAGTTGTCAACATATTGTTGACAGGTCAACAGGCGATTAGAATGTGTGGATAACAATCATGAAAAAAAAAGTTGATGGACCTCCATTCCCAGGTCAACCGCTTGGTCGGCAGCCATGTTTGGCACTGTACCACCTTTGCTGTGATGGACCTTGTTGTTCGACCAAAATATCCATTGGTCTTTGTCTTACTGTTGCATTGGCTGGGAATCGAACCCAGGTCAACTGCTTGGAAGGCAGCTATGCTAGCCACTATACCACCAATGCTGTGCTTGCCTTTGTTTTTTGGCCAAAATATCAGCTCAATGCGAGGTTCCATTGGGCTTGCTCTAAAAAAAAACAGGGAGGATATCATACTACTGTATTGGCTGGGAATCGAACCCAGGTCAACTGCTTGGAAGGCAGCTATGCTAGCCACTATACCACCAATGCTTCAAAAAAAGCAGATGTGACGAGTCAATAAACAATTGGAATGTGTGGATAACAATCATGAAAATAATTTAATCGACCTCCATTCACAGTCCAAGGCAGCTATGCTAACCACTATACCACCAATGCTACGACCATTCCAGTTTTCCATCAAAATACGGACGTGACAGGTCAACAGGCGATTAGAATGTGTGGATAACAATCATGACAAGAATTAGATGGAGATCCATTCCCAGGTCAAAGGCTTAGTTGGCACTGTACCGCCTGTGCTGTAAATGACCTAGTTGTTCTACCAAAGTATCAGGCTTTACAGGTCAATGTGAGATTCCATTGGTCTTTGTCTTAAAAACCAGGGAGGACATCAACCACTGCATTGGCTGGGAATCGAACCCAGGTCAACTGCTTGGAAGGCAGCTATGCTAACCACTATACCACCAATGCTACAACTGTTCCAGTTTTCCATCAAAATACAGACGTGACAGGTCAACATGCGATTAGAATGTGTGGATAACAATCATGAGAAAAAAAGTTGATGGACCTCCATTCCCAGGTCAACCGCTTGGTCGGCAGCCATGTTTGGCACCGTACCACCTTTGCTGTGATGGACCTTGTTGTTCGACCAAAATATCCATTGGTGTTTGTCTTAAAAAGCAGGGAGGATATCATACTGCTGCATTGGCTGGGAATCGAACCCAGGTCAACTGCTTGGAAGGCAGCTATGCTAACCACTATACCACCAATGCTACAACTAGCCCAGTTTTCCATCAAAATACAGACGTGACAGGTCAACAGGGTTGACAGGTTTTCCATCAAAATACGTCATGAAATACGTACGCTCAATCAAGAAAAAAAGTTATAGGATATCGAACCAAGTTCAACTACTTGGAAGGCAGCTCTGCTATACACTATACCACCAATACTGTGATGGGCCTTGTTGTTCGACCAAAATATCAGGTCAATTTTTGTTTAAAAAGGGAGGTAGGACATCTAACCACTGCATTGGCTGGGAATCGAACCCAGGTCAACTGCTTGGAAGGCAGCTATGCTCACCACTATACCACCAACGCTGTGGGTGTTCCTGCCGATTCAGAATATGAATCGGCAATAGAATAGAATAGAATATGTGGATAACAATCCCGAAAACAGACCAACCGCTTGGTCGACAGCTGCGTTCGACAAGATTCCATTGGTGTTTGTCTTAAAGACCCGGGAGGACATTTGACCACTGCATTGGCTGGGAATCGAACCCAGGTCAACTGCTTGGAAGGATAACAATTTGTGGATAACAATCATGAAAAAAAAGTTGATGGACCTCCATTCGCTTGGTCGGCAGCCATGTTTGGCACTGTAGCACCTTTGCTGTGATGGACCTTGTTGTTCTACCAAAGTATCAGGCATTACAGGTCAATGTGAGATTCAGTTGGTCTTTGTGTTAAAAACCAGTGAGGACATGTAACCACTGCATTGGCTGGGAATCGAACCCAGGTCAACTGCTTGGAAGGTAGCTATGCTAACCACTATACCACCAATGCTACAACTAGTGCAGTTTTCCATCAAAATACGGACGTGACAGGTCAACAGGGTTGACAGGTTTTCCGTCAAAATACGTCATGAAATACGTACGTTCAATCGTGAAAAAAAAGTTGATGGACGTCCATTCCCGACTACAATCATTGTAGTTGTTCCACCAACATACGGATGTGACAGGTCAACAGGCGATTAGAATGTGTGGATAACAATCATGAAAAAAAGGTGACGGACCTCCATTCCCAGGTCAACAGCCATGTTTGGCACTGTACCACCTTTGCTGTGATGGACCTTGTTGTTCAACCAATCCAGGGAGGACACTTAATTACTGCATTGGCTGGGAATCGAACCCAGGTCAACTGCTTGGAAGGCAGCTATGCTAACCACTATACCACCAATGCTACAAACAAATGACACTAACAAAGAAAGTTGATTGATTTGTTTGTTGTTTTTTTTCAAGCAGGGCGTAGTTGCTTCCCCAGGGGAACGCAGAAAAGCAATCAAGCTGAGCTGGTGGGTCTTCATGCTGTTTCAGGCCTCCTGAGAGGAGCCTGATCACATCAGTCAGCAATGAGCTAGTGGCCGACAGGGGGAGCCACAGATGGTTCAATCACAACACACTTGATATCTGTTCCTATTCCAACCATCCTAAGGAGCGTATTCTTGACAAATGCATACATCTTTCAGTTTCTGGTGACGTATTGGTAAAGTTCAGAGACTGTAATTACATGTTTTTTTTATAGTAATGATGGAATCATCGCAGTATTGAAACCTGCAGGCCGAGTGCCGGAGAAAAGCCATATATTTATAATATTGAAGATTGAAGGAGCTGAAATTGGGAACAGCTCTTTAATGAGTCAACTTTACACTCCACAATATAGTAGACATAATAAGAGAAAATAAGACATAGAAAACCTCTTTTACACATTCTGAATGCACTTTCATTATAGCCCTTGAGACATGAAATAACACTCCCATATTCATATTTACTCCCCCGTTATCCAATATAGTGGATATAATAAGACAAAATAAGACAGAAAACCTCTTTACCACATTCTGAATGCAGTTTTTAACATCAGACATGAAATAACACTCCCATATTCATATTTACACTCCCGTTATCCAATATAGTGGAAAATAAGACATAGAAAACCTCTTTACCACATTCTGAATGCACTTTCAGTATAGCCCTTGAGACATGAAATAACACTCCCATATTCATATTTACACTCCCGTTATCCAATATAAGTGGACATAATAAAAGAAAATAAGACATAGAAAACCTCTTTACCACATTCTGAATGCACTTTTTAACATCAGACATGAAATAACACTCCCATATTCATATTTACACCCCCGTTATCCAATATAAGTGGACATAATAAAAGAAAATAAGACATAGAAATCCTCTTTGCAACATTCTGAATGCAGTTTTTAACATCAGACATGAAATAACATTCCCATATTCCTATTTACACTCCCGTTATCCAATATAAGTGGACATAGTAAAAGAAAATAAGACATAGAAAACCTCTTTACCACATTCTGAATGCACTTTTTAACATCAGACATGAAATAACACTCCCATATTCATATTTACACTCCCGTTATCCAATTTAATGGACATAATAAAAGAAAATAAGACACAGAAAACCTCTTTACCACATTCTGAATGCACTTTTTAACATAAGACATAAAATAACACTCCCATATTCCTATTTACACTCCCGTTATCCAATATAAGTGGACATAATAAAAGAAAATAAGACAGAGAAAACCTCTTTACCACATCCACATTCTAAATGCATTTTTAAAAAAGACAAAAAGTGTAGCACTTTTGCTGTTTCTTTTCTTTTTTTTTTCTTTTTCAGTCCAACCAATATTTTTCGTTGATATTTAAACACTCAACTTACAACAGGAAATAAAACAGGAGGAGAGCAGGAGAAGGGCTCGTGTACATGTTGAGTTGTCTTCATCAGGGCGGAGGTGGCCTTGCTTTCCCACAAAGACACACTTGATGACGACGATGATGATGATGATGATGATGATGAGAAGGAGGGACATCGGGTTACCAGGTTACCACTCGTCCAATGAAGGATGAATGCAGCATCGAAGGAAAGACACACTTAGTGACAGAGATGCTTCAGTCAATCTGAGGACGCTCTGCCAAGCTGCTGCTGCTGCTGCTGCACAAACACACAGTGAGTCCTCGTTATGCTAAAATGCTCTACTTTCATGTGACCTCAAACATTGGTTCTCTATTGGTTATTTGTGACTAACCTACTTAAACTGGGTTCTTAATTAAGTGTTACTGTCTACACATAAAGCTGAGGTGTGAATGTAATAAATTCTACACAGAGTGAATAAAAATACAATCATGTATTTGTATGACATTAAGTTAAAAAAAACGAATTATTGTTTTCATTCACGACTTCAATGTTGGCAAAAGCTCCAAAGTGTAATCTCACTCCAGCCTCTAGAGGCAGCACTGAGATCGATGTAGCAATTCTTCCCGCGATATTACCGACGACGAACAAACACAAGACTCGCTTCCGGGTTAGCATCCGCTGCTCGCCTGGCGAAGCAGTTTGCTAGCCGGCTAGCTGTCACGCCATAAAATGAATTTAAATACATTTTACATCATGTCGCCGAGGTCGAAGTGTGTTTTTGTTTATTTCAACATGCCGCCGTCGGTGTTGAAGAAGCTTCAGGGGTCACACAAGAGCGACCGATGCTAGCTAGTGGTGGATGAATGATTACCTGCAATGGCTGTCATTCACTAACATAATAGCATCCTCGGTAGCCCCGTTCATTCCGAGTGTGAACGGTATTCGGTATTATGCTACATTCTGGCTGTCACCCCCATGAAAGGATATGATTCGCGCACAGTGAGCTAGCTCCTCGGTCCCTACCAAGCGGCGCATGCACTCGAGTCCGTCCCATGGAGGTGAAGCCTTGCTCGGCTTGTTCATGATGACGCGCCCCCTCAGCCGGCTGCTTGTGTGCGCAGGAGGCCGAACATGGACGCCCGGGAGGAGTGGAGCCAAAAGCTGAGCGCACATAAACTGCCGGATGAAAAAGTGCAACATGGACGGCGAGGTGAGTGTGGTGCTGCTGCATGCTGTGATGTGATGTGATCAGGCCAAAACAATAGACACAGCCGTGACTCGCTATGTTCTTGCAGGGCTGGTGAGCTCTCTGCACAAACTCTTCAGGAACTCCAACACGCTGCACATTCACTCCATCAGCCGTCTCGAATGTGCAGGTAGGTTACTTGTGATGAAGGAACATGTAATCACCCATGCCTTTCCAACTGTATATGTCTGTATTGTATGAGTCTGTATGACTCTTATTGACACAGTCAGACAGTTAATTTTGTGTGTGTGTCTGTTTACGTTTATCATATCAGGGCTCTACATTAAAAACAAAAATGACTTGCCCATGGGAATCCTTAAGGTGAGAACTACTTGCCCGAACGTGCCCCATGTAAAATGAAAAGACTGCCATAATCATATCATATATCAATATATGCTGATAATTCATCAGATAACAGTACTGATGCATTGTATTTGGAGGAATGTCTGAAAAATTGTGATGTATGTTAACATGGCATGCCATACTACCTTACACATGGTAGTCGTAGTAAGCGGTGATATTTATAAGTTGTGCACCACAATGAAACATTATTGAATAGACACATTTGTGTACTAGTAAAGTGTTTTTAATCCAGTTAAAAAAAAATATTAAACAATAATTAAACAATAATTTGTGAAGCAAAGGTGAGAAAAATCCACAGAGAAATGGAAGCGCTAGATTTTGTAGCTTGTGCAAAAAATCAGCACTTGGTATTGGATCTAATCGGCGGTGTTTCATTGTGACCACTTCAAATTGTCCCAGCAATGTGATTCACTCACCTGTGCCATCATTTGATTGGCTAACCGCTAATAAAATACTTGTTTAGGAGGCACTGGTTCATCACTTTTTGCTGTTTTCCTTCACAAGGTGTTGAAGAATTAGACCATGTTGGCAGGGACGCCATGATAGATGTTTTCCTAGTCAAACCATCGCTGATTGGTTGATCGCCAACAAGAACGGGTGTGGGTAAAACGCGGACTAAATCTAAATAAATGATTCTGATTGGTCCATTTCAAGATTTGCAAGGATTGGTTTGCAAATTACCAGCGGAATTATGCAGTTTTACCAACACCCAACAAGAACCGCTTTAAAAAAAACTTGGCAGTATGGAATGCACTTGCCCGACGGGAATATCACTGATTGGATTTACTTGCCCCAATTTTGTTTTAACTTGCTCCGGGCCATCGGTACATCGTTATTGTCGAGCCCAGCATATATATATGGGTATGAGTCATTTTCTTATCATTAGCAGACTCCATATTGGTGGTATATCAAAAATATTGCCCACCCCTAAGGCAAAATGTTTAAGATGAATAACTAGGATATAGTCCGGTAGTCCAACCACCGATTGATGTGTGAAAAGCCGTGTTTACACGTTCAGCACTGAGCTTGTTTTCTCCGTGTTGGTCTCTCAGGCTCCTGCCCAGATCTGATGATGAGTAGACGAGAACTCGCAGAAGTGCGGCGGCCAGGCCCCGTGGCCCTCACTCCCCAGCTGCCCCCCAGGGTGCACCGGCCTCTCTGCATGTCGGTGTCGTCGGACAGCAGTGGGCGCTTCCGGGCTCTGGAGACGCAGGAATGGAAGAACAACCTCAAAGCGCAGGTTGGGCCTATCATCCATTTTCTATGCCTCAAACTTCTACCAAAACTACAGGATCTTAAACCAGCCGAATCTGTAAAAAAATTGGCCGTGATTTTTTAAATTTTAAGCTTTTTTTAAAAATTTTTAGCTTTTAACTCCAGTGTTTCCTCAGGGGGGGTCCTCCACACTGGGGGGCTGTGTCGGGTTAGGGTTAGGGTTGGCACGGCCTGCGGCTCCTCCCAGTGTGGACGGCCCCAAACGTGACGTTTCCTTGATCCTCAGTGCCATGCCATGTTACTGTGTGTGATTGTGTGGGTGGGCATGTGTGTGTGCGTCTAGTATGGAGGATAGGGGGAGGGGCTTTTTCAGGCGACCTGTGTTTAAAAGGTCATGTGATGTCGTCCTCAGATGGAGCAGGCGCACAGTGCCGGCGCCGCCAGCAGCACGGGCTCTCTCGAGCGCGCCTCTCTGTTCTGCGCCTCCAGCGGTCCAGTCGAGCTCCTCAGCAAGAACAAGTCCTCCAGCCGCTTCTCTCTCTTCTCGCCGCCATGGAACAGCAGCTCCGAGTCAGACTCCAACCCTCCGTCGCGTTCCGGCTCCAAGAAGCTGCGCAACTACAGCAGGAGGGCGGCTACGGGCCCGGCAGGAGCCCGCAGCCCCGACACGCCGGAGCCCACAGTCGGTGGCCCGCAGCAGGTGCAGTACTTTGAGCCGCTCATCTCCAAGGTGACAGACTACATCTTCGTGGGGAACCTGAACGCAGCGTACAACGGGCGCGTGCTTTGCCGCAACAGCATCGACAGCATCATCGACATGAGCGGGGCGCCGGGGGAGGCGGGGCCGAGCCTCAGCCTCATCCCGTGCACGTGCTCCCGCGGCGCCCGCCACAGCTGGTCCCGTCTGAAGGTGGACATCGGCGACGTGAAGCAGCGCTGCTTTGAGGACATCAACGACTGCATCGATGCCTCAGCCCAGAAGAGGAAGCGCGTCCTGGTCCACTGCCGTGACGGCTTCTCCCTGGCGCCCACTTGCGTCATCCAGTACCTGATGCTGAAACGCAACATGAGGCTGATCGCCGCCTACGAGCTGCTGCGCACCAAGTACCCCCTCAACATCCGAGAGTGCCACCAGAACCTTCTGGTCAACCTGGAGAGGGCGCTGCGACCCGGAGATGTCGACCCTCAGAGCTTCAAACAGGCCATCTCCAGGAAAGTGGCCTGGACCTGACCCACTTTTCCCATCCTGCTCGGCAGCATTCCTGCTCTTCTCCCGCCTCCCCTGGAGGGTGGTAAAAGTTCTGAGGTGACCCATGAAAACGTCACTCGGGACATTTTTCTCCGGGTCAGCGCTATCAGAACCTCTCAGGAGATCAGTGTGTGCTTCTCCTGGGACCAGGTGGTTTCTTATCTTTGTGTGAGGTTTCCTCTCTAAGAAATAGATTGTTTTTTTTATCCTGGTTAGATGTTTGTGTAGATGTTCCGATCCAGTCAACAACCACCACCTTGGCTTGGTCCTTGTGGGTCCGTCCACAAAAAAGACTTTGAACACAGGAGTGAGGAAGACCACCCTGTGCTGTCCTCTGTGAGGAACACTTGCTTGGTTCTGAACAGCACCATTTGGACCTCTGGACTCTCAATCTCCATTTTGCACAACATGCAAACTTTTATTTGTGTCAAATGTAATATTGTTGATGCTTGTTGTTGGGACTTTACTGCTACAGAAGGAAGCACAGGGCTTGTAAACCAGGGGTGTCCAATGTGCGGCCCGTTGTCCATCTTCAGACCGCATCTTGACAGTAATTACGGTAATCCCTCGCCACTCTTTCACTTGTTCACGGATTTTCAGAAATATATTGATGAATTGTCCTTTTAAGGTTGAATACGACATATTATTCCAAAAAATATGCTAATATACGGCCAAGTGGCTAGCACACAGGCCTCACAGCTAGGAGACCCGAGTTTGATTCCACCCTTGGCTATATCTGTGTGGAGTTTGCATGTTCTCCCCGTGCATGCATGGGTTTTTTTCGGGTACTCTTGTTTCCTCCCACATTCCAAAAACATGCTAGGTTAATTGGCCACTCCAATTTGTCCATAGGTATGAATGTGAGTGTGAATGGTTGTTTGTCTTTTTATCAAAAAAATATCAAACCGAACCGTTTATTTTGTGTATCGTTGCACCCCTAATATTGCTCTTGATGGGCGGAACAACAGGCTTTTATTGTAGCTTTGAATGAATAATAGACAAATAATCCCTGACACATGTTTCTTTTGCGGCTGTAACCCACACCAAGCTAAAACTCAACTCTGAAACCCCCTCAACATCACTTCCTGTCCGCTTCCCTAGCACGTGAACACATTCTTAACACTACACACGACCAAAAGCCTTCTTTTTGTTTTATATGTCTTACTGTATATCGGGTAATAGGAGTTTAAAGGTGACTATAGGGGTGCTATTTCATGTCTGATGGGCTCTAATTGTTTCTATGCTCTCACAACCAAAATATTTAAATTATAAATCCGGGAACCAATTAACTGCCATAAATGAGGGATTACTGTTGTAGTAGTGACATGACAGATGGTCGATATGGATATCATTTCATAATGATATACAATGCAATGTATGAAATAGTTAGCGGTGGCTCCCGCACTGGACACCCCCAGTCTGGATGGTCCAAATGCAACAAATTGAAGAAAAGTGTATCATGACTACACCCATCCAATTGGAAAGTCGAGGGTAAAAGTGTGAAAATGTGACAATTTAGGTTTCTTAGTCTCGCGATGAAACCGCTCATTTGTCAAATTTGAAGTACTAAGCATGTATGCTAACTTCCTTCAACGTCGAGTGAAGTGGTTAGCGTCGGCTATGCTAACAACAAGTGAAGAATATGGCATATTTGTCTTGATTTGTGCAGTGACGTGACTTTTTTTGCACATTTGCTCTCGCTTGGAAATATACTGAGTGGTTTTCATTTTTGGCGTGTATAAAGTGAAAATGTTACTGTTTTGTGGTTCGTGATGTCGGTGCACTGCAGGTGAAAGTGAAGTTCTCCTTCCTTCCTCAATGTTCTCAGGTGAATCCTCGCTGGTCTTCAATATGGCGCCCCCGTCCTTTTACTCATTAAAAACGGACAATTTGGACAACTTGTTCTTCTCTCGATGTTTGGGTTTGTAATCATTTTCCGTACGTGAAAACCGGTTTGTGTAAGTTACGCTCCTTAGCGTGTTATCCCTCCATATGCTGCAGTTTGTCCGTCACCGCCCCCTCCCTTTGTGCCCCCAAGGATAAACACTTTAAGTGCTTGATGATGACGGACTTGTTTTATTATTTTTTTAAATTATTTGTAGTTATGTCTATTTTTAACAACACGTTGATTGTACTTCCTGCTTGAGTTGCCGTGTTACCATGGCAACAGCCACCTTGCTTTAACCTTGTAATTTGCGCTGATGATTTAACTTGATGGCATTTCATCATCATCATCTGGGATGTTCTGCCTTCTCACTACAGCTATTAGTGCCCCCCCCCCCACACCCCCAGCTGTTCCCGAAAGAATCTTCCATACTTTTGGGAATAAAAAGACCCCATTAGACGCTGCATGCTGATTGGTGCATTAGAAAGTCCATTTCCATAAAGAGGGAGGTGACGTTTGCTTCCGGGATTGGAAATGAAATAAAAAGCAAGTATGGTGTTTTTCCCCAACTTGTTTCCACGCTTCTCCTGCACGTCTAAGGTAAACAAATCTTTTTTTCCTTTCTTAAAAAATTCCATACACCTGCTGATTTTGCTTCCTTTGTCATAGCGAAATTGTAGTCTTGAGCCTTCCATGTTTATTAAGAGCCTTCGAGTTGCTTTGCTAGTGTTAGCTAGTGTTAGCTAGGTAAACTTGCTGAAAACTGCGGTCTATAAGTGTTAAAATTTATTTCTTCTTGCTGGAAAGATTGTTGTTTTTTAACGGCATTATCATCACCCTGATGGATGGTGTAAGTGTTTTTAAATAGTAAAGTTTTTTTTCCTTTTTCCTTGGTCGTGATGCAAGGTATTAGCCAAGTGGTCCACCAGGGTCTATTAAAGACACCGGGCACCAAGTAGACAATATAAGCCTCTAAACAAGGAGGAGAAAGCACGAATTCAGTCAGCACTTGCACATAAATTAGGTAAATGTTTGAAATGTTAAAATCTAGGACATAAACCAATGGACTATTAAAATACTTAAAGGAGCCATATTATGTTTTTTTCCACTTTTGTGACCTATAAATGTAGTTAGAATGTTGTAGTCTTCTATTAAACGATGCCAACGTTTCAGGTAATGAGGTTTAGCCATTTGGAAGTGAGCTCCAAAAGAAGTTTGGGATGGCTCAAAATGCTCGTTTTGAAAAGGCGTGGTCAAACCGTTCCTTTGTGATGTCACATATGCTGGGAAGCCCACTTTTTCCTAACACCCTGCATGCCTTGCGGGTTATACATTAGTGTCCAATAGTATTGTATTGCATGTTAGTGTTGATACCCGCATTGTAGTGGTGTGGTGTGGTTGCCACATACTTGTGTCACATGACTTCCTCCGGATTACCTCTATTTTAAATGTTTCTAGTGAGTGCATGGATTTATGTGACAAACTTTTTTGAAGTGTTTTTCAAGTGTACAGCTAACTTTAACATTCTTCTATGAAATATACGTAGCCATGAAAAAAAATAGATATTCAAGTTTTCTCATTTATTAAAGATTTTTCTGCACAGCTTGAAGCCAAACAGCTGCTAAGATGTCAGAGTGAGTACATTCATTAATTCTATTTTCTTTTTAAAATGAATATATGTAAATAGTTTTTGCAATAAGAGAAAGTAGAATAAAGTAGAGTGAATATTACGGAGAAATACTTTTTATGGTGCATTGAAATCAATGTTTCCATGGAGATCATTATCATTAATCATAATTAATACTCAGATTTTATATCCTGTCAACGCTTTCAGGAAGAAAATGTCGTCCAGTCGCAAACATCACCTGAAGGTACTGTATACACTGACTACACGATGCTGGACTGTTTTTGTTTGATGGGGGCACACAACTATTAATATTTTTGCTGCGTTTGTGTGTGTATTCAGAGTGTGATGCTAGCCATCGCCAAAGGTATCCTGGAGGAGGAGGCGCGGGAGCGTGATGAGGAGCGGGGGAGGTACATGGCCCAGAGCTGCCCCCCTCTGGATCTGCCCACTGGCATGCATGAGCTGCAGGTGTGCGGATGTTGTGTGTGTGTGTGTGTGTGTATATGTGTGTCTCAGTGACGTTCATGTGTGTCATCTTGGCGGAGCAGGAGTTTTGCCGGGAGATCCACCAGAAGATTGACGTTATCGATGAGGAGCGCTATGACCTGGAGGTCAAGGTCAACAAATCCAACAAGGAGGTACCTTTTATCTTTTTAAGCGGATCAGAGGTCACATGGTGGACATAAGAGCAACATCACAACAGTAAAGAAGCAGTCGACTGTGATGACTGTACTGCTCACAACCACTAGGGGGCATGTAGCAACGCTTCACTTATTTCAATCTGCTAGCATTCACACACGTCATTTCAAAGTGAGCCCCCTGGTGGCTGTTTGCAGTGCTACCACAGTGGCCATCAACGAATGCACCCTATTTGGTCAAAAGTAATGGGACACACAATTCTTAAAGGGGACCTTTTACGCTTTTTCCACTTTTCTGACATAAAATGTCGTTAGAATGTAGCATTCTTGTGTTAAACGATGCCAAAGTTTCAGATAAGGAGGTTTGCTCATTTGGAAGTGATGTTTGGGAAGTTTGGGATGGCTCATAGTTAGGAAGCACTTTGGGCGTGTGATAATCACAGCAGAGTGGGCATTCGCTGCTCAGACTGCACAGACTCTTCACATTCTGTAGCTGTCCCAATACTTTTGTCCACGTGGCATTGTGACGGAGGTGGAATGCGTCACATTGGCGTCGTACTTGTGTCCAGATCGAAGACCTGAAGATCAAAGTTCAGGACCTGATGGGCAAGTTCAAGAAGCCCACGCTGAAGAAGGTTCGCATGTCTGCGGACGCCATGTTGAAAGCTCTGCTGGGCTCCAAGCACACTGTCAACTTGGACCTGAGGGCCAACCTCAAACAGGTCAAGAAGGAGGTCAAAGAGGAGGTGAGCATCACTTCTACGTGTCTTCGAGAGCATTTGAAGTCTATGGGGGGGAGATCCCATCAGGTTTTACGGGCCGGGCCCAGCTAGGCCCCAGGGGTGAAGGCCCGACCAGCAGGTTCTTCCCCATGCCTGGCTGCAGGGTGAGGCCCTGGTGTCCCACGTCCGGGCGAGGTGCCGTATATATTTCTATCTGCAATCCAATCTGAGTTAACTATGGACAAAATGTGATTAATAGCAATTAAATATTTTAATTGTTTGACAGCCCTAATTTATTACTTTTGGCGTGAATTAGTTTTAAAGTCCTAAAACATTTTTTTCCACTGCATTAAAAATATGTGGATTAAATCAGCCCTAAGTAGCAAAAATGCTAATCTTCTTGCAATAGAGGTGAATCTGGAAATTTTTAATTTATGACCTATTTTTGGAGGGAAAAAGTATCTTTTTGACCAAAAAACAAAATGAGTAGAGCTGCAAGTGAGCGTGTGTCCAAAGTGTTTTTCACCATGATCACGTGACACTAGTGACGCTAACCCAAGCGTCTTGTGGTCTTTTGAAGGACAAGGAGCTGCGGGACGTCGGCGACTGGCGCAAAAACATCGAGGACAAATCAGGAATGGACGGCAGGAAGAAGATGTTTGAGACCGAGGCTTGAAGAACGTCTGGATCCCCCCCCCCCCACCCCCCCAGCTGGCATTTCATCATCCGATATATTGGACAGCTGACATGCGTGGTCTTGTGTAGCCACGCCCACTCATGTCATGTCATTGTTTCAAACAAATTAAACATGAAAATGCCGACGTCAACACTGCAAGAACTCCGTTGCTTTTCAAACGGCATGAAGGTGCGGCCATCACAGGTGAGTACAAACATTTATTATTTAGGAAGGTGGTGCCGGTCCAAACAAGCTTTCATCTTCTTCCTGACATTCCATCATCGTCATCAGGCTGACAAGATGATGAAAATGACAATCTCAAAGGGGGGGCTTGTTATTTATACAGAGGGGTGTCAGTGTATGTGTGTGTGTGTGTGTGTGTGTGGCGTCGCTATTGGTTTCAATGCTAATCCGCTTCCATAAAGAGGAGCTGCAGCATTCCCACTTTGCATTTAAAGCTTGCGGACGCTCGCCGGTGACGATTCTCCACTCCTGACGACTACAGGTCAGTCTTTATGTTTTGCTTTCTGTGTCCTTGTGTGGATTAATCTTGTCTTAGATTAATTTAATCTATGACCCGACTAATAATAGATTTAATAAAAGCGGCAGTGATGACAGCATTTAACACAAATATCAAATAACAACTATCATCCCAGGCGCTCGGTCCTGGTTGCCACGGTGACAGGGGCCACCGCAGCAGGACTTGAAGCCGGTCCAAACGTGTCCCTGCTTTAAAAACAAAAGTTTTTCATTGGGGGGTGCGTCCAAGATGGCGACAGGTGCTTCAGTGAGCTGTAGTTCTATTTGTAAAATGTTCTCACCTGCTAAGTGTTGGGTTGCTGACCTCTAGCCTGCCAGAGACAATCCCTCTCACAGATGTCCCACAGCATCATGTCCTCGCGCTGTCCTAAAATACACCTCCTCACTCCCGCTCAGGCGATGACAGCCGTTTGTTCCCGAGCCAGCCATGGCGAGCTCGTCATCTTTTCTTTTAAGACGAGTCCGCTGTCACTTTTTCCCCTCCATCACATTGGAGATGTTGGCAACAGCTGCGCGACCCCCCCCCCCCAAAATAGACACTAAATCCGCCCAGCTCATCGCTCATATCAATGATCATTTTCAAGATGAAGAGCTAGCTTCAAATGTTGCAAGTTAATAAATAAATTGTGACATTTGAACTGCGGCTTCACAAGTTGCTGATATTAGCATTGGTAGCTTATATGATGATAACAATGTTGTTTGGGGATGTTTTTGTGGACTAAATGTGTAAATTGTTTGGTTCCGATGGCTTTTATTTCAGGAGTTTATCAAGCTAACTCATTGAGGTTCTTCCTGCTAGCTTCTACATAGCGAACAAAAGCTAGCATACTTAGCTATGCCTTGAATGTAATGAAACATCTGATAGCTTGTTGGGATCTTTTCTATTTTCTAAAAATAGTCCTCATGAAATCCACCCGCCTTACAAAGTCCTCAACCGTCTCGGCGTCCTGGAATAACCGAACACCGCGCCATAAGTCAGTGGAGGACTTTAGAAAACCAAATGAAGGCGGATTAGCTCCTAAGCTAAAAGTAGCTTTCAAAATGGAGGACATGCTGCACAGTGCTATGCTAAGTAAGAGTTGTGGTTATATTTCATTGGATTCATATCAATCCTACACTGACGTACTGTGTGTGAATACTCATATGGACGTGTACAAATACTTTGTTCTTTTTTGATTTCAGACAACTTCTCAATCAAGACGCCGTCATGGCCACTGAGTGAGTTTTCCTTACGCCTTTTCTTGTTTTATTACAAACTAGAGGATTTCTTTTCAGTCAGAATTGAGTGTGACTGCCGAAGCTGGATTGTCGAATTAACATTGAAATAACCTCAAAATGGGTTGAAATCCATTCACCGAGAAGACCACGCTACCACCCGAGCCATTCATCCATCAATACATCTTCTACCGCTTATCCGAGGTCAGGATGGGGGGCAGCAGCCCAAGCAGGGAAGCCCAGACTTCTTCCCAGGGAATTCCGGGACCAGTCGGGAGGCCTTCCGGTTGGATGTGCCCTGAACACCTCCCCAGGGTGGCGTCCATGAGGCATCCTAACCTGATGCTAGCCACCTCATCTGGCTCCTCGGTAGCGGTTCCTCTGAGTCACTCCCTGATGACACCTTCTCACCTTATCTCAAAGGAAACTGAGAACTTGTTTCGGCCGCTAGCCATCTAGTCCTTTCTGTCACTACCCAAAGCTCATGACCATAGGTGGGGGTTGGAACCGTGCCGCTGTGTACATAATAAGCAGAATGTTACATGTAATGGTTTAATTGCTAAATGAATATCCACCAATAGGGGGCGATATTGAAATTCATTTTTGGCTGTCTCGGGCAATATCTGTCATATCGTTTTTGTGTTGTACATTTTCCAATTTATTCTTGTAAATTTATGATTTTATTCTGGAAGTCCCAGGTTATTTAAATACTGTCTTAACAGGCATTGCCTGAGAAGGCTACTGTATGAAAGGGGGTACTTACTGTATGTGATCTTGGACAAAGGCAGTATTATGCCTTTTTTGTTTATTATTATTATTATTATTATTATTTCTTTCCATCGTACCAACATGAACATTTTCATGTTTAGAAGCAGTTGAAAAATGTGGCAGTAGTTAGAGGACACAGAAAATTTAAAATGTTGGCACGTAAACATGGAAAATGCATCACACTTGGACCGAGGATTGGACCAGCAATCCTCTACCTGAGAACCATCACCTTGTAGAATAAGTGTAATGTTAGTCATGGAAAATTATTTCTCACCAGTAGGGGGCACCATTTATTGGTCCATTGATTTGGAGCAGATTGAAAATGGCAGAATTTGTAATGTTGGAAAAGTAAGAATGGAGAAGTTCTTGAAGTGTATAAATATGTTGACCCGTTGCTGAGGATTGAACCAGCAACAGTCAGGTTGGACGACAACCGCCTGGGAGCTGTCACCCTATGGCAGGGGTCTCAATCTCAATTTACTTTGGGGCCTAAGGAGCTCGAGTCTGGGTGAGACTGGGCCGCATCAGGTTTTAAAAAAAAAAAACGCATTTATTAAAAACAAAATTTTTTTAAAAACTTTGCTTTGGTTCCAATTTTCTACAAGAAAAGCTCTGATAAAACATTCCACTGTTCTCAAATATCTTGCTTATATATATATATATATATATATATATATATATAGTTGGTGGGTAGACAAATGATTTTTTTCAGATTAAAATGAACAAAGCATTATTAGAGCCCTGTAGACATGACAAAACACGACTATAGTCACATTTATACTCTTTTTATTTACAACATATTGCGCAACTGCAGGGTCTTGAGACACATGCTAACTCGCAAACTAGAGAGCTAGCGACCTAAACGGTAGCCTTCAAGTTATTTTCTTTCAACTTAAATAGCCAAAAACTTACCACTTCCACACGGATAGGGAGGATAACTATTAACAGTTATTTAACCTTTAACATGAACATTAATTAATTTTTTCTGGGTACATGATACCATACAGCATCCGTATCAAACTTGCGTGGGCCTCAAACTAGTGTCCTGCGCGCCACATTTGGCCCACGGGCCGCGTGTTTGAGACCCCTGCTCTATAG
Organism: Doryrhamphus excisus; assembly: GCF_037039965.1. Lineage (NCBI taxonomy): Eukaryota > Metazoa > Chordata > Actinopteri > Syngnathiformes > Syngnathidae > Doryrhamphus > Doryrhamphus excisus. Next base: position 1,388,917 of record NC_136357.1, on the reverse strand, counting down.
AATAAGTGGACCGTTGCTGTCATGAAAAACGTATAAATAAGTTGAACCATTACAGTGTGATGGGGAGTCGAACCAGCAACTCCTCACATGTACTCCATTTGAGTTCTTCAATCAGTTCTTCTATATTTTGTGTTTTGCTAAAGTTTTGTGGTTTGTGTTTAGGAAGCGACTGTCGGCCAGACGCAAGCACACTCTCAAGGTAAGCGTGACGCAGGCGACGCGTGCGAGAACTGATTGAACACGTGACCTTGGTTCCGTCAGAGTTGCATGCTGGTGGTGGCCAACAACCTGCTGGACGCCGAGGCCACGGAGAAGGCCGGTGAGCGGGAGAAGTTCCTGGCAGAGAAGTGTCCTCCTCTGGAGCTGCCCTACAATGGCGATGAGCTGAGGGTGAGAGCACGTCGTGGTCCCGAAGGTTCTGGAGCTTTTGGTTTTCTTGATTGTTCCTCAGGAGCTGTGCAAGAAGCTTCACGAGCAGATTGACCTCAGCGAGGAGGAGCGCTACAGCATCGAGTTCAAGCTCAACATGGTGCTCAGCGAGGTGACTGCTTCTTCTTGAGCTTTGTGGCCCTCCTCGTGGCTCTTGTCCTCCTCTCATGATGTCTCATAGTGTCTCCTCGTGCTGCGTTTTCATGGTGTTGCTTGTCTTCTGGTGTGGTGTTTTCTCATGGTCTTCTATGTTGTCTTCTGGTGACTTGATTGTCTCATGTTGTCTTGTCATGGTGTCTCGTGTCTTCTCATGGAGACTTGATTGTCTCATGGTGTGTCATGTTGACCTCATGGTGTCTGATGTGGTCTTCACATGGTGACTATTCATTGCCTCATGGTGTCTCATGCCATCTTCTGGAGTTCAACCTCAGCACAATGCTCAGCGAAGCGACTGCTTCTTCTTTAGCTTTATACCAAGATCCGCCTGCCGTCTGCATAGCTCTTCTCCTTCCCCTTAAGGTGCGAGATCTGAACATCAAGATCGTGGACCTGAGGGGTAAGTTCAAGCGCCCTCGCCTGAAGAAGGTGCGCATGTCTGCAGATGCCATGTTGAAAGCCCTTCTGGGCTCCAAGCACACTGTCAACATGGACCTGAGGGCCAACCTCAAGCAGGTCAAGAAGGAGGTCAAAGAGGAGGTGAGAACCGAGGAACCGGACCTGATCCGCAGATAAACGCTGACGTCCCGTCTGTTTGTTTGCAGGACAAGCAGCTGCGCGATGTCGGCGACTGGCGTAAGAACATCGAGGACAAGTCGGACAGGAAGAAGATGTTTGACAGTTAAAGTGTGACAACCCCCCCCCCCCCCCCCCCCCACGAGGATTCGATTCCTCTGGTGTCCAAGCGCAACAGTTTTAGCAGAGGGGGACTTCTAGATGGTTCTGTGAAAGCGTTGCCCTCAGTTTTATCATGCTAGCTAGCTAGCCTCACATGTCAAAAGGCTAAAGTGCTAAAACACTTGTTAGAGAGTAACTTTTGGCTCCACACTAATGTACATTTTCACCAAGTCCGACACATGTAACCTGTTTGCCTTCATGAGGAATAAACCGTTTGCCTTGAAAGTCAACCTAAAAGCTCTTTGTTCTCCAACTTTCTTTCTTCATCTTGTGCTCAGTTGATTTGTCTCTTTGCTTTTGTGTACTAATGTTGCATTCTGTGATGTTAGCATCATGCTAAAATGTGGATTTTAAACAAATTGCTTAACACAAGACTGGTAAAAATGAACATTTAGATTTAGCTGTCATGTATGCTAACAGGCTAGCTCGGCTAAACACATCAGTCAAGTATTTTTTAAGGCTTTTCAGAGTTAGCATTTGAAGATGTAACGTATTTGAGATGTTTTGCTAGCTTAGCGGCTAGCTGAGCATGGGGGTTTGTGGGGGAATGTTTTCATGAACTAAATGGAGACACCAGCAGTGGAGGAGAAGGTACGTTACAAAACCAACGACCAATATTAGCGTTGGATACAATATTCTATATGAATATATTTATTGTAAATGTTTTCTTTGCAGGTGATGTTGATACCTGATGGAAAAGAACTAATCAGCAGGTGAGTTATTTATCTTACATTGACTAATAATATTATTATTATTATTGTGTAAATTGTTTTATGTATTTATTATGTTTCTTTAGAAAGAACGTTTGATTTTGAAGCGGCCGCATTCTAGCACGTCTATAAACGGAGGTGTCACATGACACCGCCATTGCGCGACAAATAGCCATCAGTTGACGCCCGTAAACGCCGCAGCGCACGCTTAAGTCTCCATTTAAGACTCCTCTTTCACAAAGTTGTCAGTGACATCAATGTGACACTTCCTGGGAGAGCTGGAAACAGGAAGTGAGCAAAGATGTAGCCATCACTTTTTTTTTTTCCATGGGACAATTAACCGCACTTCCTCAGACAGCCACCAGAGGCGCTGCTGTGTTGAAGTCCCAACATTCCAAATGAACAAATGTTAGTGTTTGCGAAAGGCGATACGCCTAGCGACATTCCGGCAATGGCGCTAATAAGCATGTGCCTGTGACCCTTGACCCCTCCTAGCGTGCTAGCGCCGTTCTAGCGCCGTGTGAGCCCCACTGAGTCCTATTGATTTTGAACGTTTGTGATAAGAGACGTTATAAGAATGATCTCGAAGCGTGTCAAAGTGTTAGCCGTTAGCGACTATGCACACAATCAGACCTCCTGGGGGGGGGCTAAAAATATCAGCCACATATCCGGAACGTTCCATGCCACAGCAGCAAGAAGCAGCAATTAAGGCAAAGGAAAGGATATCCATTCCGCTGCTGGAAGCGGGGGCCCCGTGTTTTTATTTCTCAAGTGTTCAGCTTGGAACGCTAACCGGCCCAGACGGTTGCGGTGGGGGAGGGGGGGGGGGTATATATTAATAGAGACGGCAATGTGACGCTTTTAATCGTCCTCAGCGTTTATATCATAACGCTGTCCAGCACTTTTACAGCCAATACCATCCGATGTTAGCGACTGTTCAGGCGAATATTCAAGAATTGTTGTAATGTTTTCAAATGTTCTACTTCCTTGTCTTTACGATACAATTCAAAATGGCCGCCCATCGTTAGGAAGCTGCTTATAGCGGCGCGCTACAAGAGGTGAACACTATAAACTCTGATAGTTTAGAAATGATTATTTTTGCAACATAAACAGAAAACGAAAACATGAATTTGCATCCCTTTCATCCTTGGCTCAGTCTTCCTTATATGGAGTTGTTGGGGGCGTGGCCTTGCCCATAACGGGCGTCATGGCTCCTCCCGGTCGGTGTTGATTTAGAAGCTGAGTTGATATCTGAGGAGCACTTTCCCATAAACAGCGGCTATCATATTTTCTATGCGATATATAGACACGCCTCGGAGATCTTCACCACCGTCCTCTTCTCCTCCTTCTCCTCCTCTTCGTCCTTTCAGGTGAGCTCGCTCCTCCGCCTCATGCATGCCTGAGAGCCGCGAAGACCATCCTGGTCCTCACCTTGTGGATTGATGGATGCTTCTTTTCTTTTCATCTTCATTCCGTTCATCTGCTGCTTGTCTCGTGCTATCTCATGGGGTCTGATGGTGTGTCGTGTTGTCTCGTGGTTTCTCATGCTGTCCGCCGATGTCTCATGCATGGTGTCTTCTCATGGTGCCTCATGTTGTCTTGTCTCTTAAGGTCTTTTCATGAAGCATGATGGCCCCCATGTTGTTCTCATGGTGTCTCATGATGTTTCATATTGTCTTCTCCATTTGTGTCATCGTGTCTTCTCTTGCCGTCTTTTCATGTTTTCTCAAGGTGTCTTCTCATTGTGTCTCATGTTGTTTTCTCATGGCCTTCCACGCCATCTTCTCTTGATGTCTAATGTTGTCTTCCAATGCTGTCTTCTCATGGGGTCTCATGTATTTTCATGTTGTCTTAAAGGGTCTTATCATAGTGTCTCATGTTGTTTTCTCATGGCCTTTCACGCTCTCTTCTTGTTATGTCTCATGTCGTCTTTTAATGATGTCTACCCATGGTCTCATGGTCTTCTCATTGTGTCTCATGTTGTTTTCTCATGTTGTCTCATCATTGTGTCACATATTGTCTTCTAACAGTGTCTCATGGTATCTTCTCATGTTGTTTTCTCATGTTGTTTTCTCATGTTGTCTCATCATTGTGTCACATATTGTCTTCTAACAGTGTCTCATGGTATCTTCTCATGTTGTTTTCTCATGTTGTCTCATCATTGTGTCACATATTGTCTTCTAACAGTGTCTCGTGGTATCTTCTCATGTTGTTTTCTCATGTTTTCTCATGTTGTTTTCTCATGTTGTCTCATCATTGTGTCACATATTGTCTTTTAACAGTGTCTCATGGTGTTTTCTCGTGGTGTCTCATTTGGTCTTCTCATGGTGTCTCATGTTGTCTTTTCATGGTCTCATGTTGTCTCATCATTGTGTCACGTATTGTCTTCTAACGGTGTCTCATGGTATCTTCTCATGGTGTCTCATGTTTTCTCATGGTGCCTCATGTTTTCTTGTGGTGTCTCATGTTGTCTTCTCATAGTCTCATGGCGTCTCATGTTGTCTTCTCATGGTCTCATGTTTTCTCATGGTGTCTCATGTTGTCTTCTCATGGTCTCATGTTTTCTCATGGTGTTTCATGTTGTTTTCTCACGGTGTCTCATGTTGTCTTCTCATGGTCTCACGGTGTCTCATGTTGTCTTTTCATGGTCTCATGTTTTCACAAGGTATCTCCTCATGGCGTCTTTTCATGTCTCATGGTATCTTCTCATTGAAATATTTAGTGAGAAGCCATTCCAAATCTTTGTTGTGATGATTTATGAGAGGTTAATAGTTTTGCTCCGTCTGTCTTCTCCGCTGAGACGCCATGGTGGTATTTTTAGGAAAAGTCTTCTCCTCCCTTGCAGGAGTTTGGAAAGTGTTGATTGGCGGGAGATATTCCTTCCTGGCATCCATGGAGGAGATTAGAGCAGGCGACATTTGACCCCCAGCTGTTATAAAGTCCAAACTTAGCAAATAGATCATCTTCCATCATCTTGCTCATTTGGTTCTTCTTTTGCTCCTAGCAGGGTGACAGGAAGACAGCGCCAACATGTCTGAGTAAGTGTCCTCCCTCCTTGTCTTGGATGCTGATGGATGCTGATGCCAAAGGACTTATTTACCATATTTTATTCCTTTTAGCAAAAAGATGTCATCCAGCCGCAGGCATCACCTCAAGGTAACACTCCGCTAGCTAGCTAGCATCATGCTAACGGCTAATTAGCATCCGTTTTGCTGTTTTGGCCAACTTTTTATTCACTGTTAATGAAAACAGGCAGAATGACTTTAACTCGTCTTTCAACCAAAGTACTAAATATTTTAGTTTGTAATAGTTGTGATGCAAATGAATTATTGCTTCATTTGGAAAGCTAAGAGATGCTGAGGAAATGAGATCGTCAAAGCTGGAAGATTCATTTAAAGCTCAGTGACGCCATCTTCTGGTCGGAATGGTCAAATACACATCACATAGGATTAGATGAGATGAGGCAGGGCAGAAATCAAGACAAATCATATTTGTCCAACCTGCTAAGCCATGGGTGGGGCCCACAACTCTTTTTATACAGAAAAAGTACCAAATATAGTAGACATAATAGGAGAAAATATGACCTCTTACCACTTCTCTAGACACAAAATAACACCCCTATAGACACTTTTACATACCTTTTACCTAATATAATAGACATAATAGGAGACAATACGACATAGAAAACCTTCTAAATGCTTGTTTTAATGTAATTAGAGCCCTCTAGACACGAAATAACACCCCTATAGTCACCTTTTCATGCCCATTACCTCCTATTACCTAATATAGCAGACATAATAGGGGACAATAAGACATAGAAAACCTCTTACCACCTTCTAAATGCTCGTTTTAACATAACCAGAGCCCTCTAGACATGAAATAACACCCCTATAGTCACTTTTACATACCCATTATGTCCTACTACCTAATATAGTAGACATAATAGGAGACAATAAGACATAGAAAACCTATTACCACCTTCTAATTGTTTTTTAACATAATTAGAGCCCTCTAGACATGAAATAAGACCCCTATAGTCACTTTTACATACCCATTACGTCCTACTACCTAATATAGTACACATAATAGGAGACAATAAGACATAGAAAACCTCTTACCACCTTCTAAATCCTCTGTTAAACATCATTAGAGCCCTGTAGACACGAAATAACACCCCTACAGACACTTTTACACACCTATTACCTAATATAGCAGACATAATATGAGACAATAAGACATAAAAAACCTCTTACCACCTTCTAAATACTCTTTTTAACTTAATTAGAGCCCTCTAGACACGAAATAACACCCCTATAGTCACTTTTACATACCCATTACCTCCTATTAACTAATATAGTAGACATAATAGGAGACAGTAAGACATAGAAAACCTCTTACCATCTTGTACATGCTTGTTTTAAAGTAACTAGAGCCCTCTGGACATGAAATAACACCCCTATAGTCATTTTTACATACCCATTACCTCCTATTACCTAATATAGTAGACATAGTAGGAGACAATATGACATAGAAAACCTCTTACCACCTTGTACATGCTTGTTTTAAAGTAACTAGAGCCCTCTGGACATGAAATAACACCCCTATAGTCATTTTACATACCTATTACCTCCTACTACCTAATATAGTAGACATAATAGGAGACAGTAAGACAGAAAACCTCTTACCACCTTCTAAATGTTATTTTTAACATAATTAGAGCCCTCTAGACATGAAATAACACCCCATAGTCACTTTTACATACCTATTACCTAATATAGTAGACATAATAGGAGACAATAAGACATAGAAAACCTCTTACCACCTTCTAAATTCTTTTTTTAACTTAATTAGAGCCCTCTAGACACGAAATAACACCCCTATAGACATTTTTACATACCCATTACCTCCTATTACCTAATATAGTAGACATAATAGGAGACAATATGACATAGAAACCCTCTTACCACCTTCTAAATGCTTATTTTAACGTAATTAGAGCCCTCTAGACATGAAATAACACCCCTATAGTCACTTTTACATACCCATTACCTCCTATTACCTAATATAGTAGACATAATAGGAGACAATATGACATAGAAAACCTCTTACCACCTTCTAAATGCTTATTTTAACGTAATTAGAGCCCTCTAGACATGAAATAACACCCCTATAGTCACTTTTACATACCCATTACCTCCTATTACCTAATATAGTAGACATAATAGGAGAAAATGACATAGAAAACCTCTTACCACCTTCTAAATGCTTATTTTAACGTAATTAGAGCCCTCTAGACATGAAATAACACCCCTATAGTCACTTTTACATACCTATTACATCCTATTACCCAAAGAAGTAATGATTTATGGATTAGACCATTTTGGAACTGTTGATGTTTACTAAATGAGCTGTTGGCACAGAATGAATGAATTATTTGTTCCTGGCATGCAGAGTTTGATCCTGCACATCGCCTTCGCCTGGATCGAGCAGGAGAAGAAAGACCTGGTGGTGACCAAGCAGGCCTACCTGGCCGAGCACTGTGTCAAACCCAGCATGAGCGGAGACCAGGCCACCCTCATGGTGATGCTTCTAGATGCTTCTAGATGCTTCTTCTCCTGTCGTTCTTGTTGACTTGGTGTCTGAAAGTGTGTTGCTGATGCCAGGACACGTGCAAGAAGCTCAACGCCCTCATCGACAAGGTGGACGAGGAGCGCTACGACATGGAGGCCAAGGTCAGCAAAGCTGACAAAGAGGTGAGAAGTCACACACTCGCGCTTATCCGAAAGACATGTTCAACCACCCGACGCTTTTTTTTCCCCCGCTCCGTAGATTGAAGACCTGAAGATCAAAGTCATCGACCTGGCGGGAGTCAAGAAGCCCGCCCTGAAGAAGGTGCGCATGTCTGCCGACGCCATGTTGAAAGCTCTGCTGGGCTCCAAACACACCGTCAACATGGAACTCAGGGCCAACCTCAAGCAGGTCAAGAAGGAGGTCAAAGAGGAGGTAACACACACACGATCAATCCTATTGATTAATACAATAATAAACTATGATTTAGTATTCATGTCCAATCCTGAGACAGGAAGTGTGTGTGATAATGTGTGTGTGTGTGTTTGTGTTGTGCAGCCAGCAGAGGCGGTGGGCGACTGGCGGAAGAACATCGAAGACAAAGCCGACAGGAAGAAGATGTTTGAGACTTCCTAAAAGAATTTGCTCATCACACTTTTCATTTTTTGTGGAATCTTTCATTAAATCTTGTCTCACTTTCACTTTATCCACACGTGTCCTGACTTCCTGTCCTCTGTCACCGTGCTTTGCTTCCCATTTTCCTCCTTCCGTTTTGTTGTCTTGTAATCACTTCAAAGATCAACCTCATTTCTTCCACCATCATGCAACACAGAGATATTGTTTCTTCCAATCATATGCAGCAACGTTTTAATTGCTGCATGTTGCAGTGGAAGGTCGTCATTGCCATGTTTCACCACATGAGGTCAGTAGAGGTCTGCTTTTTATTCCTCCTTTTTATATTGGTTTTTTTTTAGTTTGATTTGTCATGTTATGGTTTTATTTTAAAATAATAATTATTTCTTTGTTTGTTAAATTCATTTTTAATTTCATGGGTTTATTTTTGTTTATTTTTCATTTTATATAAAATGACATATTATTTTATTAATTGTATGCTCGTGTTTTAATTTATTTTGTTTTTCGTGTTTTTATGTATTGTTGTACTTTATGTAATTTTTTGGAAATTATTTTATTTTATCTTTGGTTTTATTTCTATTTATGTTATGTTTTTATTTGTAAAAATATGTATTAATTTGTTTTTAAATTAGTTTGTGCTTTTTTTATTTGTTTTTATGTTATGTTCATTTGTGTTTATTTTATGTCTTTTAAAAAAATATACATATATTATTATTATTATTATTATTATAATTAATTGTGTTTTTTTTCCTTATTTTTTAATTCCATTATCTCTTTTGTCTGTTATTTTGAAACCAAATTATAATTTGTAATTAATTTCATCGTTTATTGTTTATTTTCATTGAATTGCTATTCTATATTTTCATCTTCAAGTAGTTTATTTATTTTTTATTCATTTAAAGAAAATTCATTTCATGTTTTATTTTTATTGTTTTTCATTTTCTCATGCCTTTTTGTAGTTAATTTTTTCATTGCATGTTAATTTTTCTCATGTCATGTTCTGTCATGTTCTATAGGCATGGTTGCCACCGTGATGGCATCATCACAACCACTAAAGCTCCAGGGCAGATGAGATGAGAAGATGCTTTTTAATTGTCTACATTTCAGCCATGAATCATTAGGATGGTTTGAAAGGTCACGTATGTTTTGTGGAATGATTGTCCCCTGAGATGCCGTGGAAACTAAAGGTAGGAATAGATTTCCACATGAGTTCTTGCTTTGTTGAAGCCAGCTATGCTTCTATTATTTACTGTTGTTCTCTGCTTCAGGTCACATGACTTCAACAGACCGCCTGCTAAAATAATCCTTTAATGTTGGATGCTCTTGTCCTCATTGTGCCCCCCACCCCCACCCACACATGACCCTGTGACCCCTCACGCTGACCCCATTGATGGGGGGGGTCAAAGGATGCAAGTATTTCAGGCGTGAGTGCCATCATGGCCATAAAGAGGGAAGTTCGGGAAGCACGGACAAATCTGTCCAAGGTGGTCCACGTACATATATACCCCCCCACCCGAGACTTCACTACTTGGATGCTGTCCTTCACGCTTGGCTGCTTCTCATTGTCACTTTGGAGGTGAGACATGATTTGATTTGATGATGATTAATCACATTTATGCTTCTGTTGCGGTCTTGGGTGGGGACGTTTACACACGTGGTCCTGAGATAGCATTGAATGGAGTCTTGGTAACGCCGTGGATTAGTGGCCAGCCAATCACAGGGCACATATAGACAAACAACCATTCACACTCACATTCATACCTATGGACAATTTGGAGTGGCTAATTAACCTAGCATGTTTTTGGAATGTGGGAGGAAACCGGAGTACCCGGAGAAAACCCACGCATGCACGGGGAGAACATGCAAACTCCACACAGAGATGGCCGAGGGTGGAATTGACCTGGGGTCTCCTAGCTGTGAGGTCTGTGCGCTAACCACTCGAACACCGTGCAGCCTATACATAATGATGTATGCAAAATAATAATATATAACATATAAGGCAGTGGACAATAATATATATAACCTTTCCACATTGAAGTTTGATAAACATGCAAAATAATAAGAATACTGTGTAATAAGAATATATATATTCTTATATACGTATATATATATATATGAAACATTGAAGTTTGATAAACATGCAAAATAATAATACTGTCTGTGTTTATATATATATATATATATATATATAGTTATTACACAGTATTCTTATTATTTAGCATGTTTCATATCATAAAACAAATGGAAATATTAGCCCATGGCAACACAACTCAACACAAAATGCACTTTTGCAAAGTTTTTATTATGAAAGGAGGAAAAAGATCCAGAACTAAAAGTACTGGTGATCGCCCCCCCCCCCCTCCCATTAAAACATAACTGAGATGAATTAAGCTCTATCAGTGAGGAAAGTGTGAGAAAGCCATTTCTAAAGCTGTGGGTCTCTAGCCAACCACAGTGAGAGCCATTAGCCACAAATGACCAAAACATGGAAGAGTGCTGAACCTCCCCCCCCCCCAGGAGTGGCCGGCCAACCAAAATGACCCCAAGAGTGCAGCTGTCACAAAAGACCCCACAACAATTATGAAGGCCTCTAAAAATAAAAACCCCTAACAGCGTTGCTGTGTGTTGCATTAACACGTACACTGATGATGCAATAGTTGCAGTATTGTATGTTGCCCTTTTTGGCAAAAGAACATCAAATATGGTGGTGGTAGTGTGACGGTCTGGGGCTGTACTTTGTGTTATGGTTGTGTTTTGTCTTCAGATTTGATGATCTGAAATATTTGAAGTGCGACAAACAAGCAAAAAAATAAGCTTTTGAAAAAATATGAAGAATTGATGTGTAAAGTTATTTATTTCATTTACTAAATATGTTATTTTGTACATAAAAAGATACCAAACTAGAATAGACCACAGCGCCCCTACTGGTTGCAGCAAGTATTGCACTCAATTCCACCACATGGGGTCAGTAGAGGACACGCTTTTTTAGTATTTTTGTGTTTTTTTTTGTTTTTAATTGAAAATACAAGGGGCTGCACGGCGGTCGTGTAGTTAGCGCGCAGACCTCACAGCTAGGAGACCAGGGTTCAATTCCACCCTCGGCCATCTCTGTGTGGAGTTTGCATGCCCCCCCCCATGCTAGGTTAATTAGCCACTCCAAATTGTCCATAGGTATGAATGTGAGTGTGAATGGTTGTTTGTCTATATGTGCCCTGTGATTGGCTGGCCACCTGTCTAGGGTGTACCCCGCCTCTCGCCCAAAGACAGCTGGGATAGGCTCCAGCAACCCCGCGACCCTTGTGAGGAAAAAGCGGTAGAAAATGAATGAATGAAATAAATGTTATTTTATACATAAAAAGATACCAAACTAGAATAGACCACAGCGCCTCTACTGGTTGCAGCAAGTATTGCACTCAATTCCACCACATGGGGTCAGTAAAGGACACACTTTTGTTTGTTTTTAATTGAAAATACAGTAAAATAGTTGAGCACAGCGCCTCCGCTGGTTGACACGAGTATTGAACTCTATCAGCGTATGAATGGCGGTGATGTCCAAGCTAATCAATGTGATTGATTATTGACAGAACCTAAGAAGACGTCAGCATGTCTGAGTAAGTCAATAAAAAGTCGTTACGTTTAAACGGTTTTGTTGTTTTGTTAATTTTGATGATTTCTTTTTTAAAAGGGGAAAGAAAATGACATCGAGCCGCAGGCATCACCTGAAGGTACCACGACGATGACGAAGACGACGAAGAAGAAATGATTGATGGATGATCGGTTGCTTTTGTGTTCTTGCAGAGTTTGATGCTGCAGATCGCCGCCAGCTGGCTGGAGCAAGAAGCCGCCGAGATCGCCATCGCCAAGGAGGCTCACGTGGCGGAGAACTGCCCCGCCCCCGACCTGGGCGGCGACCAGGCTTCCCTGATGGTATATAAGATATTTACGCCGGTCACTTCCTGTTTGACGCCGACGGCGCTGATGATGTTTACTGTGTGCAGGACGTCTGCAAGAAGCTGCAGCAGATCATCGACAAGATCGACGAGGAGCGGTACGACACCGAGGCCAAGGTGGTCAAGGCGGACAAGGAGGTTAGCGGACACGCCCCCGTGACCTTCATCTTATGACGTGGCGGCTTCACCTTCCCTTTTCTCTACTCAGATCGAGGAGCTGAAGCTGAAGGTGGTGGAGCTCGCCGGCGTCAAGAAGCCCGCCCTGAAGAAGGTGCGAATGTCGGCCGACGCCATGCTGCAGGCGCTGCTGGGCGGCAAACACAAGGTCAACATGGACCTCAGGGCCAACCTCAAGCAGGTCAAGAAGGAAGTCAAAGAGGAGGTGAGCGCAGGAAGTGATGTCAGACCGTGACCTCATATGACCCACCTCACCTGTGTGTGTTTCCTGTAGGCGACGGAGGCGGTGGGCGACTGGCGTAAGAACGTGGAGGACAAAGCTGACAGGAAGAAGATGTTTGAAGCCTCCTAAAGACGTTTGGTGTTTGCGTTCTTTGGACTTGTGTGATTTTGCCTTTGAAAGATCACGTGGTTCACCGACCATTGGGGCCTGCCGTTGGTTTCAGTCTACTGTAATGCTCACAATAAACCAGCAGGTGTCAGCAGAGAGCCTCCACTAATCTGATTACTGCTTCCTCCTTCTCATCATCAGCTGGTGAGTACCTCATTCATTCATTCATTCATTTTCTACGCTTTTCCTCACGAGGGTCGCGGGGGTGCTGGAGCCTATCCCAGCTGTCAATCACAGGGCACATATAGACAAACAACCATTCACGAGTACCTGATTCTTCTTGGTATTTGGTACAATGTTTTTTTTTCCGGCCCGCAAAATGCCCAATCACACCCTACGCTTTCTTATGGAGTGACAGCTAAATAACCCGCCATGGGGCCAAAGGATGCTAGCAATATTTCACATTCTTACTTCAACTATTCTCCATAAATTGCAGTTTTTGTCCTACTTTGGGGGGGTCCTATCTTCCTTTCATTTAAAAAACACAGTATTTGTGGTATACTGTAATATAAGTATACTATGTTATGTGGTACAGATGCAAAAGTACTATGTTATTTAGTGCAAATACAAAGATACTATGTTGTGAAGGACACATACCAAAATACAGTTTTTATATAGTAGAAATACAAAAATAATGTCAGGTGTCAGGTGGTACAAATACAAAAATACTATGTCAGGTTCTACAAATACAAAAATACTATGTCAGGTTCTACAAATACAAAAAAGCTTCATCGGACATGTAGTACAAGTACAAAAATACTATGTTGTGTATTTGAAATATGAGCTGCTATGTCATGTAATACACATGCAAACGTGTTGCAAAAATGCAAAAAAAACTCCCATGTAGTACAATACAAAATACTTTACGGAGTAAAAATACAAACGAGTATGTCCTGTAATACCAATACAAACATACTATGTCATGTCATGTACAAAAATATTATATGGCAGAAATACGAAAGTACTATTTTACATAGAACAAATACATCAAAATATGTTATGAAGTACAAATACAAACTACTATGTCCTCTAATACCAATATAAACCTCCTACGTCATGTACTACAAACACAAACATATTATGTAGTGTACGTGCAAACATATTAGGTCATAGTAGTAGAAATGCAAAAAAATCCCATGTAGTACAATACAAAATACTTTACGGAGTAGAAATACAAAATAGTATGTTCTGTAATACCAATACAAAAATACTATGTCATGTCATGTACAAAAATATTATATAGTAGAAATATGTAAGTACTATTTTACATAGTAGAAATACATCAATAATATGTTATGCAGTACAGATACAAACTACTATGCCCGGTAATACCAATACAAACATCCTATGTCATGTACTACAAACACAAACATATTATGTAGTACAGTACAAAAATACTTTATGTTGTAGAAACACAAAAGCGTTATATTGTAGAAAGTACTATGTTACATAGTAGAAATATGAAAGTACTATGCTATGTAGTAAAAGTACAAATTACTATGTCATGTAGTACAAATACAAAAATACTATGCTATTCAATAAAAATACAAACTACTGTGTAATGTACTAAAAATACAAAAATCCTATGTCTGGTGGTACAAATACAATAATACTGCAATGTAGTACAAATCAAAAATACTTTATGTAGTAGAAATACATCAATAATATGTTATGAAGTACAAATACAAACTACTGTGTCCTGTAATACAAACACCCTATGTCATGTACTACAAACACAAACATATTATGTAGTACAGTACAAACATACTTTATGTTGTAGAAATACAAAAGTGTTATATTGTAGAAAGTACTATGTTACATAGTAGAAATATGAAAGTACTATGCTATGTAGTAAAAATACAAATTGTCATGTAGTACAAATACAAAAATACTGTGCTATTCAATAAAAATAGAAACTACTGTGTAATGTACTAAAAATACAAAAATCCTATGTACAATGTACATATGTACAAATACAATAATACTGCAATGTAGTACAAATAAAAAATACTGTTTTGTAGTACAAATTAAAAATACTTTATGTAGTAGAAATACAAAATATGTAATAGAAACATGAAAACACTATGCCATGTAGTACATGTATGTATATAGTATATGTATGTACACATGTACACACATGTACAGGCGGTACGCCAGTCTAAGCATGATGGGAAGTGTAGTCCTTGGAGTTTAAGCTAATGGACTACAATCTATTTCAAATCTTCTTATTGCCAAGGTTAATGACATCATTTCATCAAAACGCCATGGTGGGCGGAGTCTAATCAGGTTAGGTCAGGGCTTCAAGTCGAACAATCAAGAGGTCTCCCTGACGACCGCCTGATGGCGACTTCCTGTCCTGTCTTGGGGTGCCCGTGGCGCCGATTGGTCCCAAGTGTGACCATATGGAGCGTTGAGGTGTGGCGTGTGCGTGACGTGCGTGCTGAGTGTGCGCTACGGCGACTATAAACACGCTTTCATCGGCCCCTCCCCCCACACACACGCATACGTCCTCCATCATCTTCCTCTTCTCCGGGAGACACTTCCACGCTCCAGACTCCGCTTTCACAGGTGAGATGTTCCTTTCTGTAGCTGCTACGAGTGTGAACTTTCACCCCCATGTCAGGTGACCTTGTGGAGACTTCCTGTTTTTGCCTTTTTATGCTAACGATCGTCAACATTTACGCTTTCATTGATCTTCTCGTATTTTGAATAACTTTAATAACTCCACTTTATGCGTGTGAGAGAGAGAAAGTGACCTTCTCTCCAAGCCAAAAGTTTTATAGTTCCTAATTCTCCAGATTGTGATCAGGTTGCACAGCATCTGTCGCTGGCCACGCCCCCTCGCCACAAAGGCCGGGTGTTAACGGCTTGACCTGCGCTGCTATTGGGACGTCTTTGCACGCCCTAAGCGCCACAAAATTAGACGCTTTTGTGGGGGCAGAAGGTGCCGGCGCTCGTAAAAAGGGGGGGGGGGGGTGGCGCTTCCTGTTGAAGACGGCTTGTTGATGGCGTTCTTTCTTGTCTTTGAGCAGACGCAGAAGGACGCTAGCGGGCGACATGTCTGAGTGAGTAAACATTCTGTATTTCTTTTTTTTCAGCAAATGTTGCAAATGTTTTGACATCAGGAGGTTGCCTACAGCCACAGCATTGTTTTTGGCTAATTTGGAGGCTGATGGTGTTCGTGGAGTATAGGTGTGAATCAGTCGGAGCCGTCATTTGGATGAAAATAAAACATCACGCTAATGCTAACCACGCTAACCACGCTAACCATCACCTCCTGTCAGGGGAAAGAAACTGACGTCCAGCCGCCGGCATCATCTGAAGGTGAGCAGGAGTGCCAAACGAGCACAGTCGGATTTAACGTCTCTAAAAAAAAACCAATCAATCAATCAACAACCCCCGCAGAGTTTGATGCTTCAGATCGCCGCCAACTGGATCGAACAGGAAGCCAAGGACATCGAGGTGGCCAAGCAGGCCTACATGGCCGAGAACTGCCCGCCCCCCAACCTCAGCGGTGACATGGCCAGCATGGTGGTGAGAGCTCGTTTCACTTTCATGCTAGCATTATCCTTCTAGAAATGGCTGTATATACAGTATATTCCGTATATATTATATAGTATGCCAGAGGTGTCCAAAGTGTGGTTGGAGGGCCATTTTTGGACTGC